>NW_004798052.1:25133-26199 GCF_000002075.1 Aplysia californica | reverse complement strand
CCCCTCCCTCTCTCACTCTCTCTCTCTTTTACTCCCCCCCTCCCCCACTCTCTCCTCTCTCTCCCTCTATCCTTCTCTCGACTATAAGCCTACATGTACTCTTGGCTGAAGTGGGCAAGGGAAACCAGGAAAGTGAATTTGGCCTTTGGGCAAGCGTACTGGTTTGCCCCCCCACCCAGCAGTAGTAGTCATTGCCTGTCCTTCTTCCTCGACCGTTGGCCATCCTATCCTATCTGTATCCTGTCTATGTCCACTGACGTACGTGTTTTTTAACCGAACATCTTCCCTCCCCCACCTTGGTCTCACGCACATGGATCTGAATCCTGTCAATAGGAGTGTTTTTTTTTTTAGTAAGAGTTTTACGGCACTTTCAACACAATAAGGTCATATAATAGGAGTGTAGATCAAGGCAAAGACTTGCTTACAACTCTCCCACGCAGCCCTGTGCTTCTCAAATCACACCACGTCATAATTTAAATAACTAATACTCATAATTTGTTTCCAACATGACGTATCCTCTTTGTTAGGCGGTTAACAAGTACTTAAAGAAATCACTTTTCGTTATTCTTTTCAAATGAACGCTATCCGATTCGTTTTTACTTTTTAACACGTTTGTGTTGTGTTTTATCTTAGGTTTTAAATGACGACAACTTGGTATTGATTCGTAACCAAGTGGTCACTGTGGGTCGTTTGTCATCTCTCGGGTATTTCACCTCGGTTTTCAGTGACATTCTTGTCATTGCCATGTCTGCTATTTTATCGCGCTAACATGATTCAGCTGTATCGGTAGCACTTTAAAACCATGATGATCATTCAACAGGTACACTGCCTTTGCCATTCCCCTTCTCTATTCTTTTGCTTCCCTCGCCTTCCCTTTTGTGTTGTCGTTGTCCTACTTTCCCACTAGATAGGGGATATTTTTCTGCTGTGCAAATAGTAGAGAACTATCTGATATGTGGGTGGCTGAAGGGTGCGGCTGCTATGCCTCGCTTCATTCAGAAGCCAACGCGTCCCACTATAAAATCAAACCTAATGTGTGTGTGTGTGTGTGTGTGTGTGTGTGTGT
>NW_004798052.1:21736-24230 GCF_000002075.1 Aplysia californica | reverse complement strand
ACACACACACACACACACACACACACACACACACACACACATACACACACACTCATCACTACCACCAGTGAAGTAGATGAGTCTAAGTGGTTTTGGCATCGCATACTAGTACTTGGCCTATATCAAAGTTGTCCGATAGTAGAAATAGAAAGTTGACTCTCCTTGAAAAATACATGTCATTATAAAATATTAATAATACTCCTTTGGGGATTTCGCCGGCCTGCAGTTTGCGAAGCTTTTATTACTTCTCCAGAGCAAATAGGTAAATGGGTGCATTTTGCCTTTGATGTAGAGCTCCTGCTCAGAAAATGATCCCTATGTGTATCGTTACCACATCTGCTCTCTTGTCATTGTTATGACTTTTCGGCTGTGCTTTAGGATACTGAACAGTAAACAACTTGTCAGTAGCGGTCTGAAATCTGTAAGGTCTTGGTTTTTCTAAAGACTGTTTGGTAGTTGATGGGGGTCGCTCTCAGTACGTTTACGTTGAAGCTCACGCCCATACAATGCTATTGTTTGTATTGATTCACGGCGCGCGGGATACCTTACGATCAGTGATTGATTTTTCTCACCTGGACTCTGATGAGGATCGATAGATCAGCTTCGCCGAGAGGGAATTTTCTCGTCCTTCAGCTGGAAATTGCTGCGTAACTGATCCTTCCGTGTGCCCAATTCCTTGCTGCTGTCCCTACCCCCCTCCGCAATAACAGACCGTCTCCGCGGACTTAGATCTTTCTTCCTGCAAATCAATAAAAGCCCTCAAGATGTCTTTTGTACCGAAAACTTTCTCATTTCTATAAATTATTCGTCTCATTATCCAAATGTTTCTTATGTTTGGAAGCCGTAAAAAATATTTTGAAGATGAACACGATTGAAAGAACAGATTTAAATCAGTAAAATAATGTTCTTCACGTCTCAACGTAAACAGTAATTAACCCCCCCCCCAAGAAAAAAAACACAACCGCGTCAGCTTCTCCGGCAAGAGGCAACATGAACGCGACCACTGCATTCAGAATTCTCATCTCTGGCAGTGGTTTGCCAATTTCTAGTCAATCACTATAGTGTTGCTCTTCAGGAATAAACGCAAGCACCGACCATCATCACTTACGCAAAGAGGAACCCTTTTTACCCATAGCCACAAAATATTGCCTTAGCCGTAGCACATCAGCATTGCAGGTATATTTGTCTTTACGCTACATGTCTGTTGACTTTTCAGCTGCTTTTGTTAGAAAAAAAAGCCCACATTAAACGATCGTTCGTTGGATATGTCACCACGTAGACACGTTTGCCTGTTCGTCTCAGACCATACGTTTCCTTCCACTGTAGTTTTAAGTCAGCATTAGGCCTGGGTTTATCCTAGGGGACCATTGTTACATTTGTACACGTCCTACCCCTTGACGCATCGATGCAGCAATAACACTGTTATTTTTACGCTTTTGCTTCGTGTCTCAGTGTCGCCTGTTTTGGGAAAGGTTTCAACAATGTACTCCTGTCAACTAAAAAAAAGGCTTTGAGAATTAAAAAGAAGAAAGAGAAAGAAAGAATACAGTGATGTTTGTACAAATCTTCGCAGGCATGAATAAGAAACGATCATGTGCCCCAGAGGTCCCGACGTCGTGACACGACAAAGCGTTTTCAGAGTTGGGTTTGGGGGGAGCCTCCTCCACTTTCTGTGATCTCGCAAAGAGGGCCATGTGTAAACAACACGTAGGCGGCCCTGTGTGGCCCCATGTCCTCATTCCTCTGACGAACACGTCTCTGAATTTTGCTTTCATTTAGAAGAGGCAGAAACGGCCTCCCTCTCACAGTGGCTTTGCGTATTTTACATAAATAAACGTTCCATTCGCCCTGCCTAGACTATAAACCCGTTTTTGCTTCCTTTTGGGTGTGGGCCTTGTTCTAGTCCGTGCCGCGAATAAATTTGAACCTGTCCAAGACGACCACCGATAATTTGATTGTCGAGTAGAAAAGTTGTCATCTTAGACATGACATTATCCTCTTCTGAGACAGTTTCATCATTATTAAATTGTTTGTAACAAGGAATCTGATTTTCTTAAAAAAGCAGTAGAGGATCGATTCTCCATATATCTTCTTTATATCAGAAGTAGACAGATTCAGTTCTTTGATGTTCCTTTGAGATGACCAAATTGTGCTTATAATCTCGAGAATCCACACTTCTCAAATTCCAGAAACCACTTGGATTATTCATCACAAATTCCATAGCCCCCAAGACTGACTATTTTTGGCGTTAAAATGAAGCCTTGTACTATAGTGTCGGATGTTTTAAGACTATGAATTGTAATGGTTCATCCAGGCTGAAGGTAGAACATAGTCTATGTTGGCCAGGTGCTCGCTCTGTATATAGCGAGCTGTCAACCCGGGACATAATGGGATGAGCGGTTATCCCTTCCTCAGTTTAATCTCACATCTCCTTCATTCGTCTTTGTCCGCTGAGACGTCCCCAGGCAGGGAGTAAATGTGAAAAAAGGGGGGG
>NW_004798052.1:17447-19625 GCF_000002075.1 Aplysia californica | reverse complement strand
GTGTCTCAATGTGTCCGTGTCTCAATGTGTCCGTGTCTCAATGTGTCAGTGTCTCAATGTGTCAGTGTCTCAATGTGTCAGTGTCTCAATGTGTCAGTATCTCAATGTGTCAGTGCCTCAATATGTCAGTGTCTCAATGTGTCAGTGTCTCAATGTGTCCGTGTCTCAATGTGTCCGTGTCTCAATGTGTCCGTGTCTCAATGTGTCAGTGTCTCAATGTGTCAGTGTCTCAATGTGTCAGTGTCTCAATGTGTCAGTGCTCCTTGCGTGCCGTCGTGGTGGAAAGAGAGACAAGAGACGCTTTGTTCAGGTGTTACACGGCCTTGAACGTACTCTGACCCAATGGTCGGTTGTTACACCTGGGCTCTCCCAGCGGAACGAGGAAGCAGGAATGTTTCCTGTACACACCGGGACAACGGGAGTTGATCGAGGGCCGGCGCTGTCGTTAAAGACATATTGTAATCATTCTTGTGAGTGAGAGACGCTGAGGCAGCTTCAAAGGCAACATGATACATGGGTGTACGGTTCACAAGAATTACAATCAACGCCAGCTTTATTAGATAGAGAAGGCGTTGGTTACACTGTAGATATATCTTAAAATGTATTTTAAAAAAGTAGACCCCTTTCTGGAGACATACTGTGATCGTTCAAACTTCTCAGTGTTGTATTTGATGAAAAATGGTGTGCTCTATAATATAGACTAACAGTACTTGCAGCAGCGGAGAGAGGAGATCACAGGGGTAGTAGACCCATCACTGTCACAAGGCAGGCGCTAATAATTTGATAGATGGTTATTCGTTTAATCCTTCGTGGATAACAGATGTGCTTGGATTTGCATTATGGCCTCCGTTGAACTGGGGAGTGAAACATTCGCCTGCTCTCTAACTCAAAGTGCAGCCGGATCTTCTCCTGTAAGATAAAAGGGTGGAAGAAAGATCGGTGTGTCTCTTCTGTATGTGTAGGGCTTCCTTTCATCCATCAGAAAGAACAAAGAGGGGCATCCGTCTCTGTGTGCACCCGCCCCCTTTCTTTCCCAAATTCATTCACATACACACAAAGACACACACACACACACACACACACACACACACACACACACAATATATATTATAAATGTAAGCGTCTTGTTGTTTTCTCTTTCCTCCGCATCTTTCCCCTCCAAAACGAACAACAACAACGAAACAACAACAGAACAACAACAACACAAAAACCCCACAAAGAAACTAATAGTTCCAGTACAAATAATATACTAATTACTAACACTGACACTGTTGTTTTTAGAATGAAGCCAAGCGCCATATCCAGGCCATGTATGGAATACTGCAGAGAACATTGTGCATGCACGGGGAGGCAACCGGTAATTTTGCCCCCCCCCCCCCTTCCTATATTTTTAAAACTCTATGCGAACTACTTGAATAATTGTATTAACCCAGGTAGTAGTGTAGTCGGATTCAGTTCTGCCACTCCGCGACAGTGACAACTGTTGCATTAACTTTGAAAGTGTCGGGGTCGCTCGTGTTTTGTTGTTGTAAAGCGGGGAAATCGATACATGACCTGTTGTCGAGCAGTTTGTTTTTGAGCGGCCTCGTGGCCCCGTGACTTGCGTCTATCATTATTCTTTTAATGACGTAATAGAACATGTTTTGGTGATAAACACACTTGGGCTCTGCATAAATTCATGGTGAAGTTGTTTTCAGCGGTAGAATCATCACACGAGGCTGCTGACTCAGCAGGTCTTACTTACCTTAATAGAACCCAGAACGTCCACATGCTGGTCAAATTCCTAACTGTGCCAAAAGCGGACCGGAGATAGATAGATAGATAGATAGATTATAAGATAGATAGATAGCGAGAGAGAGAGAGAGAGAGAGAGAGAGAGAGAGAGAGAGAGAGAGAGAGAGAGAGAGAGAGAGTTGTTTCCAAAGGAGTGGAATGCGGTAAGACTGGTTCTTGTCCTAGGCCGCTCACAAGTCCTCACCGCTGACGAACCAGTGAAGTGTTGCATTGTTATAAAAACCCAACTTGCAGTAAATCGTATGCGAAATGCTATTTATATTGTATTATTATGTACTTTTCATTTTGCTTTCCCTTCGTTCGGTTTTGAAACATACTGAGGTACTCGTGCAACTACCCCCACACACACACACACACACACACACACACACACACACACACACA
>NW_004798052.1:14422-17347 GCF_000002075.1 Aplysia californica | reverse complement strand
TCTCTCTCTCTCTCTCTCTCTCTCTCTCTCTCTCTCACACACACACACACACACACACACACACACACTCTCTCTCTCTCAGACGCATACACATACACAAACACACACATTTACTCACACACACATGCACACACTGAAACACACACACATACACACACATAGACACACTCACACACACACACACACGCACTCTCTCACACTTGACCTATTGGCTCAAACACATAATATACTTTTCCACTTCGTAACCAGGGATGAACAACGAAGCAGTACAAGTTGTATTACATGGTATTTCCTTTTCTTTGCTGTATGATCTATAGCTGTATTGAGGCAAATTTCCTGAAGCACGAATACGTTATCCTTGTCCATTTTCGTCTTCATAATGTTATGATCTCCGCTAAAATCGTGTCTCGGGTCAGGAGAGCTTGCAGAGCGGATCCATCCGGCTTAATAAACATTTCAGTGGGTACATAACCTGCGGTAAAGTTGTCGGTATTCGTGGAGAGAAGCTCAGAGGAGCCGGAACTATCTACTGTGTCTAGTCTACTCCTCGTGTAGCGTAGGCCTACGGTGAAGCCTGCCTGGTCTCGCTCTGAGTTACGAGACAGCGAAATAATGCGCGGTCTTCACGGGCTGTCGGTTAGCGCTAAGCTCTCGATGAGGACTGCTGAGCGTCGAGGGGGAATCAGATTAAGATGCTTGGAGATCTCTCTAGATCTACACAGCTTATGAAATGAAGTCTTCAATATTTTTTTTCTTCCTTCAACTTCAATAGAGGAGCGCCCCCCCCCCCCTACCGTAATTTTAAAAACCTTATTTTGCTTAGAAGGAAACCAAGGTGCGGTTTTGGCGTGGGTGGGAGATTCTCCTGGTAGCTGTCTCAGCGCCCTCCCCGCCTCCCCCGCCCCTCTCTTTGTTTGTCTTCTTTGATCAGCAGTTGGAAAGGGCGTAGGCCTAGCTTGTGAATGAATACGATATTTTTGTGTGTGGAGTAGATCGAGTCGTGTGTAAGTGGCTTCTGCGTGTGGGCGCTGTTGAAAGGACAATAAGACGGGCGGAGGGAAAATGGGGTCAGAGGGGCTTTTGTCATGGAAAGTGAGAGCAATGTCCAAGAAGAAAAGCGACACATGCTGTATCTAAGATGTCTATTTGAAACACTCGTGGCTACTTATGTTTGTTTATTTTTTTATACTAGGTAGTCTAATGTCCAAAACAACTCAGTCAGACGACGATGCAAAAGACATAGTGTTTTATGTTGCTGAAAGGTCCAACTGCTGGAAAAAAGCTAAGAAGAAAAAGAAGTCAAATAACAACATTTCTTTCCCTATCTATCTCTCATGCATATATTATATGGCGTACAGGTAATTCACCCAAGGCACATTTGATCCTCAAAAAACCACTTCTAAATTCTCATCTTTCTTATAGTTTTGCCTGCTGCTCTATTCTCGACAACATAGCCTATTCCTCCACTTTCATGCCATATCTAAGTTAGATAATTGCAAAGTCTTAAGTTTGTCAATTTGATATGCTATTGTTACTGTTGCTGTGTTGTGTTTTTAAAAGGGGAATTTAACAAAATATCCTTAACGTATCTCTTGTCCACTGTCTTCATACGCGTAGCAACCGCGTTTCGTAAAGTACAAGCTAACTTCACAAAATTGACCTAGGCGAAGGCTGCTAATCCTTACTATGTCACACCTGCATCCACCCACTCTTGCTTTCACTTTACTTTTACGTTTACAGACACATAGCAAACTTACCAGCTACGCCCACTTGCCACCGGCGCCACTGTGGGAGGTGCTGATGATCAATCTTCAGGGGGATTTTTCTTAACACGCACACGCACCAATGTCACACCCCCGACTTCCCACTCCCCGTGTACGTGTCACATTTCCTGCTACTTTCCGCTCCCGTCAGTTTCTTCACTCTTCTCTTACCCACTACCCCCGGCCTCTAATTTCCCCTTCTTTGCCAAAGCCACCATGAACTACAAAGTTAGTACCATCCTGATGTTTTCCAGCGACTCTTCCCGAGCCTTCCTTTCCTTCTCCGTGCGCTTTGGTAATTACCCTCTTCACTACTGTGTAGACATATCAGTTTGCTTTTGCTCTCCAAATCTTTCACAGCCATTTGTTGCTGTTGGCAGGGTCTTTATAACAAATAAACATTATTACCACTTGTGCAGTTATGTATTTTTAGATAAAGGGAAAGCAGTGGTTTTGGCTTTGTGTCAATCTCTCTTAAATTTAAATGAACATTTTTTAAAAACCTTGTTTGTACAGGCGAAAATGGAACCTTCTCAGCAATGAAGAGGTTGATTTGATCTTATAGACCAATGTGCACCGCTGTGGTGTGTGTGTGTGTGTGTGTGTGTGTGTGTGTGTGTGTGTGTGTGTGTGTGTGTGTGTGGTGTGTGTGTGTGTGTGTGTGTTTATAGATCATTTATCATAGCAGAAAACGTTATGTTAAAACGTTGCCAAAAATAGCTTTTCTGATGGCAGTTTTTTTTTGGGTTGCTCATGTGTTATGGGTCAAGAACCAGTAGTGTACAATGGAATAATGTCTGAAAACATTAAATTAATTATACATCCCATTCCCAAATGTGGAAAGATTTACAGTGACAGGGTCATGTAGGTACTTCTGTTTATGTAGCACGGTAGTTGGTCGGTCGGGATGCCACAGAGATAGAGGTCGTAACGGGTCGGTTCCGTGGTGCTATGGTATCAGGACAGCTCACTGATGACTTACCGTTATCTCACGCTTAGATGACCTCTTGACAGGTGGCGCCCCCGTGACCTGATGCGTCACTTCCTCTCATTACTCTTCTCTCTCTCTTTCTGTCTCTCTGTCTCTGTCTCTCTCTCTGTCTCTCTCTCTCTCTCTCTCTCTCTCTCTCTCTCTATCTGTCTGTCTGTCTGTCTCCTCTCC
>NW_004798052.1:12376-14322 GCF_000002075.1 Aplysia californica | reverse complement strand
CTCTCCCCCCCCCCCCCCCTCTCTCTCTCTCTCTCTCTCTCTCTCTCTCTCTCTCTCTCTCTGTATGTCTCTTTATATATATTATCTCTCTCTTCCCCTTGCCCTCCCCCCGTTGCACGCACGTGCACGCTCATACATACTCATTAATAACAAACTCACATACATATCTCCCCCTCCCTTCCTTTCACGAGCCCGGTTTGTTGGAGGGGCCGCTACTTGTAATACATATTATGGTTCCTTCCTCGTTTTAGTCCATCACTCAATATTGTCTGGTTTTCCACTGCTAATAATGATCATTATTGCGTTGTTTGGCTCTTGTCTTAACTTAAGCCAGGACAAAAATCGTAAACTAATTTCTCCGTTGTCCGTTGATCTCTTATTTGCCTTGGGATTACCGTGTTCGCTTTGGTCTCAACAGAATCCAGGTTTTAATTAACGGCTTTTGTGTGTGTGTGCTGATGGTAAATGACCATTGGTCATCACAGTAATTGTCAGTTCTGTTTGTCTAATTCCGCTGTATGGGAGAACCCCTTGACTACGACACATGGCCATTTTCTGCAGGGAAATATTATAATTGGGAATTCACTGCCCGCGCGAACTGGCTTTGGCAAGCCGCTTAGCAAACAAGTCTTATCTACTGCGCTCAGCTCTCGTGTCCTCCCTTGTCTTTTACTGGAGGCACTTCAGACGAAATCACTGCGCGACTCTGCGACCTATTTTTGTGCTCTTTCTTCTCGCATATCTCCTTTTGTAAAGTGCACCCTCTCCTTCTCTGTGTATCTCTGCTTCTCTCTGTCTCTCTCTCTGTCTCTCTCTCTGTCTCTCTCTCTGTCTCTCTGTCTCTCTCTTTCTCTCTCTCTCTCTCTCTCTGTGCGTGTGTCGACACTTTCTGTCTGTCTCTGCCCTTTTCTGTGTTTCTTTACCATAACCCCCCCTCTCTCACTCTCTCTCTCTCTCTGTCTCTCTCTCTCTCTCTCTCTCACTCTGCCTGCCTGTCTGTCTGTCTGTCTGTCTGTCTGTCTGTATGTCTGTCTGTCTGTCTGTCTGTCTGATTGTCTGTCTGTCTGTTTCTTTCTCTCTCTCTCTTTCTCTCTTTGTCTCTCTGTCTCTCTGTCTCTCTCTCTCTCTCCCTCTCTCTCCCTATCTCTCTCTCTCCCTATCTCCCTTTCCATCTTGTCCTGGACTTACGTCCACTTTGCAGACACGAAAACATGTTCGCTCAACCACCACCCACCGTTTCTCCCTCTCCTCTCTCTACCCATGTTTAACCTGAACATAACCTCTTTGCCTGAACGTCACCTCCTCAACCCCCCACCCCCTTCCCTCCCAGCTCCCCCCGCCCCCGCCCCTCCCCTCCCCAAAGTTCATTCTAGTAGCTCAGCTTGACCCCTTCACCTGTTAATTTCATGCTCGCCATCTGCCGCGGGGTCATTACTTTTATGCCGATCTGTCTTTCCGTTTCGGGGCCATATTATCCCCAAAATGCTTTGTCAGAAGTAAATACCGCAACCTTTATAAAGGGATATTATTATTTTCTACTAGATGCAGCTCTTTCTCTTTACTCGCAGCTTTTCCACTCCATGCCCCCATTGACTATCATGGGCGGTGCACGCAAGTTCTGGCACTAGAAACCGGAAATGCCGAAATCCCCCCCCCCACCCCCCATCCATTGCTCCCTCCCGCGCCAAACAGGTTGCTCGCTACTACACCAGAGAGAACAGCACCCTCTAAAAGTTAAATCTAAGCTTAGAGTATGCAGAGGTACAACAAACCTCAGCAGTTCTTGTACTCTCGGGTAGTGTAGATTCAGTCATGGTACGTCGTTTGTTTTATATAATTATGTTGTATTGTCTTTGTATAGTTGACGTGTTGTTCAGGGTGTGTGGCTGATAGAAAAGAAACAAAAGAAGGGGAAAAAGGGGGAGGGGGTGAGAAGACCCGGAACA
>NW_004798052.1:9959-11754 GCF_000002075.1 Aplysia californica | reverse complement strand
ACACACACACACACACACACACACACACGCACGCACGCACACACACACACACACACATTTTATTTTCCCAAAGCCCCTTCTCCCCCAAAGCTACGCCCCCTCCTCCCCGTTCACTGACCACCCGACGTTGTGTGCTCTGTCCCAGTATCCTTGCTACCTTCGTTTCAACCCCTTTCTTCCAGCAAATGATTATGTGGCTGTTTGGGGTATCGGAATGCGGGGGCGGAACTGCTGGGCCGGATTACCGAGATTATAGAGATTTCTCGAGTATGTGGCAAAGAACATAAAAAAAAAGAAATAAAAAAAAGGACATCGTACCGTAATTGGGGTTGTGTAGGACGTGTGTTACTGTATAGTGTGCGTATATATATGTCATTTAAGTGTGTGTGTTCGCGTGTGTGGGTGGGGGAGGGGGGTATTAAATAATGCGTGTATATAATGTTGATTGTACCAACATGATATTTATTATTTTGTGTGTAGAAAGGGACAATCAAAGCTGAACTGAAACTCCGCTAATGTCGTATGTGTAAAAGTAGCCCTTGCAGTAACAGGTAATCCTACAAAAAGACAAACAGCCACCCAGATGTTCCATGTCGGTCTTGTTGGCAGACCATTGTTATTATTGGTACATCTCAGACTGGCCAGGGTCCCCAACGTAAATGCCTCGGGTATAGGCCTGGTTCCTGGAAGTTGACAGTTGACATGCTCGAAAACGCCCTATGGAAACACGGTTCGTTCTGCTATTCACAGAGTCATTCATGTGTACTGCATCGAGTGCTCTCTTGTTGACATGGCCAATGCTATGACATTGCTGTTTTGCTTAGGTCGTGCAGAGAGGAACGAGAACGTGTGCTTAGGTCTGTGCACCCTCGGTTGATTCAGACCCGTGGAATTTCCTCATTGTGTTTGTGAGGGTTTATTTATCCCTACTTGCGCACTTTGCTGTCTGGGTGTTTTTAGACGGGTTCTTGTAGGGTGCCGCTTGTAGGTCCTACTGCTGTTTTGTCTGTCTCCTGTCTCTCTTGCTCGTTTCTCGCATTAAGGACTGTTATCATGTGGTTGTACTTCTCTTTACTCATTCTATGCTAAACCAATTTTTGTCACCTTAGTACTTGATGAAAGCTAATGTGAGAGATATTCGAACAGTAATTGTATGATGCATAATAAGCGTATCCTGGGATTCTTTAGTGCGTGGGTCTTGGTCTGGTTTGGATTTTTGTTGTTTCATCTGTCTAAACGAGATTCGGTTGGTTTTTGTTCTCAAGGGGCGTAAAGGACAGTATAAGGATTCTCAGCCAAAAACTGTTTCTGTGTGTAAGCCCTATGTTAATACGCTGGACAAAACTTGAGCTGTCATCCCAAGACTGGACTGAGGTTTTTATTTTAGCCTTTGTTTGGTCGGGGACGTTTTATATATGCAGTCTTTTCTTCGTCATGAAACGGTTTACTTCGCTTGTACATTATACTTGTACATTTCCCTTCATTACCACGAGCGGTGGTCTCCTGCTGTGCTGAGGCTGTGACCATAGGAGTGGAGTGTCTGTGTGTCCTTTTGAACAGGGATGGCCCGGCGTTGAGCTGGTCATAATACTGCTAGTCTCTGCCTTCTACAAGTAGATCTACTACTACTGATACGCTTTCTGTTTGGCCCTGAACGACTCTGCTATAAGCATGTGGTCGTCTCAACTGACCGAACGTGCCCCTTCCTGGACACTGCAAGGACTTTCTTGACTGTATGTCGTTCCCCCATGTTCAAGCAAACCTTCCCAAGACCCCCCCCTCTCTCTCTCTCTCT
>NW_004798052.1:8129-9798 GCF_000002075.1 Aplysia californica | reverse complement strand
GGGGGGAATCGCTGTGCCCCAGGCGTTACACAGAACCAGACTACCGATTATTATGATGGACGACGACGACTTAACCGGTTTGGCCATTCACTCAGCGCTCCAGATTTCACACCTGAGCAAGCAGCAGCGGTCTGAGAGCTTCATCGCAAGCTTCATAACCCCCCTCTATGTGGAGGCGGAGGGCAAACTTTGTCTGCCGTGTACATTTCGCTTCTATCTCGGGTTCTGCTTATTCAGCATGTTCCGAGTATGTAATACAGTATTGAAATGTGTCTCTTGGCGATCATCCTTTTTCTTGCTTGCAACCGTGTCATCTCGCCTCCACCCTCCTCCCTCCCTCCCTCCCTGTCTGTCTGTTTACCTAAAGCACCCTGTCAAGGCATTTTGAAAGTACCATGACATACTGTTAAAAGGTAAAAACGACTTTGATACAGGGTGTGATCAAGTCGATTTCTACCAGGTTTTTAAAGCATTTCCGTTCTGGCGTACTATGCTCATGGCACGGTGCACTGTTTGCCATGATAGCATCATGCGTATTGGCTACAGTACGAATGATTCTGTCTTGTCGGAAGTGGACGTTGATTTTTGGAGATCCCGACTTCCCCCCCCCCCCCCCCCCCCCCCCCGCGCGCCTATTAGTCTTGAACGAGGCACTGACCCACACAATATCTACCATCTCTGTCACTTAACGTGTTTTTACTCAGTCAGAGACTCCCGGAGAGCCCAGCAGAGGCTTTGTCATCGGATGAGAAAACGGATACGCTAGCTGTACTCTTAGAAATCTCCGTCACCAGAGCGAACAAGTTTTCTTTCACACAACTGCTTGTCTTGACTGTCCGCACGGTGTCTTCCAGTCATTCAGTATTGTGTCGCTGATCACACCCACTGGTCCGTTAAACTTTTGTGATACGAGCACCTTGTTCATTGTGAGGAGCGAGTCGAGCAAGATCAGGAAAATGTCGGATATAAACCTTTTCTAGAGATAATTTGTTTCATGGGTTCATGTTGCATCTCTCTAATTGCCTTGTAAAACGCAGTTGGCTGTACATGTATTGAGATGTGTGGTCTGTCACTAGAGATACTGTGGTTTGTGATGGAATGGTTAGGTTCGTCTTTGCACCCAGAAGACACGAGTTTGATTCCTTCACAGGTTTGTTGTATTTCTGAGTATCTCTGACTCTCCTTGGAGATTCTGATCCACAAATCCCTGGTTGGACCTGACTGTTAGGGATGAAACAGCCTGCCTCCTAGATAGTCTTTGATTTGTCTATGGGTGCCTAAACCGTTTAGAACAATAACCAGTCACTAGACAGACTAGAGCGAAATTGGCCTGTGATTCTGTCCATCGGTTTTTTAAAATCATTGTCGTCTGATTCTTGCGTCGTGTCGTTTCCCTTCATATCAGTAACAACGTGCTGGTCATTGATTGAGTGCGCTCCTCTATTGGCATTGACAGGAATTACCTAATGTGGTGTTAACAGGGTCCCATTAACACAGTTCTGTAATCAACAGCCACAGTTCCTACTCCGAAATTCTGTCTCCTCATGCCATTGTCTTAATGACAGTAACGGTAGGTCATCACCGTACTGGCGGAGGACCGGTATGTGATGAGCTCTCTCTCTCTCTCTCTCTCTCTCTCTCTCTCTCTCTCTCTCTCTCTCTCTCTCTC
>NW_004798052.1:4740-8029 GCF_000002075.1 Aplysia californica | reverse complement strand
TAATTGTTCTTTTTAGTTAGTGGCCCACGAGGGTTTCTTTCTAGACTTCTTCTTTTAATTTTCTTTCCTTCTGTAAAATTCTCAAAATCTCCTAAATTCAGTAAATACACATTTCTGTTGCTTTTATTTTATTGCTGCTGAGTACCTCACCAATAAAGACTATTTTCATTCCCCAAACACGCCATTATTGCTGGTCGCCACTGTGCAGCGTCATCCTGCAATGTGCGTATTTGTTGAGCATTTACTGTCTCCTCCTGCATCTTTTACGTAACACCACTCTACTTTGTCCATTTGACACACCTAGACATTTTGACTTTAGTGAGATTACAGACTCACCGTTGACTCACCAAAAGTACCATTTCAGAGTTGAGCAAAATGAGCAGACTACTGCAAAGTACCGTTAAAGAGGACATAAGGCCCTATCTGCAGTTTGAGATTTAAGCCCTGGTCTTTCGACACAACTCCAGATTTAACCAGTCAGAAAGCCTGGGTCCTCTATAATGGCCCTTGTAGCATAATAGTCTGTTTTATTGAAGTGGAAAGGCAGCCCACCCTCCATTAAAAGCACTAAGAGCTGTGAGCGTGCACTGGTCGCCATATGGACCCATCTCAGTAATTGCGTTGCGTCAATTGCCACTCTTCCCATTTCTATCTTCTTTTTCTCCTCTCTCTCTCTCCCTATCCCCCTCTCTCTCTCTCTCTCTCTCTCTCTCTCTCTCTCTCTCTCTCTCTCTCTCTCCCCCCCCCCTCACACACACACACACACACACACTGAGAAAGAGAGAGAGAAGATACCCACAAACTCACATGCCCCAAGACGTATAATATAAATCTTGGCCCTTGCCCTCACACTAGTCACACTTGTTATACCTGCTTGGAAGTCGAGACAGAGCCTTACCCAGTGTCTACAGTAGTAGACCAAATAGTTACTCGCCAAGCCCACACAGGCAAATGCACCGGCACACGCTGGATGTGGTTCAGTGTAATTGGTTGTGTAGGCAAGAATTAAAGGTATGTTTGCCTTTCTCGTGTTACGAATGCACACTGCCTTCAAATTGCAGAAAGGAGAGAACAAAAATCGAGGGTAGAAAAGCGCCCGCGTCAGTGCTAAGTGTGGTGGGGTTGCAGACAGACGGGATGCTTCACCAGGCGCCTGGTGGTGTAAAACGCTGTATATTATGGCGTTTTGGGGGGACGTCAGTGGCGGAGCCACGTATCGTATGCCAGCTAGATGTGTGTTCTGTTTTACCTTAGGCCAGGAATGAATGCCGATTATAAGAAAGGAGGCGATGTATACCTGCACAGATGTTATTTGTATATTATTATAATGCCCTTTTCTCTCCCCCCCTTCTCTCTCTCTCTCTTTCTCTGTGTGTTTATTGTTCTAAAATTGAAAAGGTATGCCAACAAAAAGGTGAATATAGCCTTGTGAACACCATAAAGGGAAAAAGAATAACGCTACTTTTTCGGTTCCCGGGAAGGACACACACGAACACTATGATGAGATTTGAGGATTGGGCTGCGCTCGAAACGAAGAAAAAGCAATTTGGCTTCCTACTTTTAAGTGCACCTTGAAGGGCACGTGCTTATGCAGAAAGGGGGCGGATTAAGAGCAAAGAAAACAAAAGACTCGAAATAAGTTCTGTGTTACGCAAAAGGGTGCGAAGTCTAAATTAACAAAAGATACCTTTGTGTTGTTCAAGATTCGATAAGCAAAGAAAAAAAAGTGTCGCTGCGGTGAGAAATTTTTGCCGGGCGTAATCCGTGTAGCAGCACCATCATTCACCATCCAGTGTTTGCTTAAAGCAGTGTCTTGAGCAAACACGAGCGACAGTACGGGCTATGTCTCGGACTGCGCCAGTTTTGTAGGATCAACACGCAAAGTCGAATGAGATAGCAACCTGACGACATAAAGGTACAATTCTTTAGTTTCAACAATGTCCCACCTTTAAACTATCTCCTAGAATGCCTGGCTGGTGGTATGTCTTCACTTGCTCGCTTTCTCCCTTTCTTACACACACGCTTCGAGGTTAACGTACTTTTTTAATGTGTTAATAATAGTATGCTTTGTCTATCAGGAGATTAGTCTAGTGTATCTTGTAAAACTCTTTGTCAATGTTACGTGTAATCTCACGAAGAAGGAAAGATCCCGTATTTGCTTTGTCAACACGGTTGGACAGACAAGCCGATGTCCTTGTCCTCCTTGTTTTAAAAGGAGTGCATCAACGGTATATTGTTATAGAATCTACGCGGTAGTAGAAATTAATGTTTGAGACTGCGGTTTAGCGAAATAATTGCCGCTATGGTTTTTTTAAAGGTTTTTTTATTTTTTTTTTGGTTACCTTAGGGGATAGTGAAGCTTTTTTTCCTGCTACGTTTGACAACCCGGTCGTGTTTGGTCTTGTGGACTATTGAGAACAGAGTCTGCTTGGAAGTTTGTGCTATAAATAAAGAGCTAAGCACAGGTACTCCAGGAACGTCCAAAGTACACTGTTACAAAGTAGCTTTAATCCGTAGTTAGACATTTCCTGACCGATGTTTGCCGTCTTGTTACAAGACCGCTCGCTTTTCTTTTGCTAGTCAGGGTTGATTGTCGAAGAGATTCGGTTCCCTCCTCTCCGCAGCCCTTTGAGTTGATAAAATCAAGACTCAAACTAAAGAAGGAGACTGCATATGGAGAAAAAGTAAGCCATAACGCAAATTAAAGAAAATGGAAAAAAGGAAAAGGAAAAATACCGGCAGTCATGAATCATGAGAAGTGAAAAAAAACAAGAAACGTGACATCGCTGAAAGCAGTGTATTTTCATTGTAGATAGGACCATTTTGACTCCGAGGACCTCTACCGTATCTGTTCATCGCTGAAGCCATTTTGCATTCTAGAAATAACTCCTCGTTTGAATAAATTTCACTTATGTCGAGGATGGGTGTTTTCTCAGTTAGTCTTTGCTTGGGAGATCGACAAGTGTCTCGTTGTACACATGCGAATGGCTTGTTACGCTCCGAGTCCTTCTGTTTGTCTTCCAGCCACCCCCGCGATGTTCGAACGTGTGTGCACAGTGCAACCACAAACCGCACTCGGGGCAACATTTCTTTCAATTACAGAATGAAATTCCTGAGGTATCCAAATAGTAAAAAATGCCCCCAAAACGGCATTCAGCCAATCCTAGTAACTTTCTTCGTTTGCCATAAAAGGAAAGCAGTCTCTGTCGTAGTACGCGCTCCCTTTTGTGTGTGTGTATGTGTGTGTGTGTGTGTGTGTGTGTGTGTGTGTGTGTGTGTGTGTGTGTGT
>NW_004798052.1:3312-4640 GCF_000002075.1 Aplysia californica | reverse complement strand
GTGTGTGTGTGTGTGTGTGTGTGTGTGTGTGTGTGTGTGTGTGAACGCGACCGTGGGACGAGTGTTGACAAAGCCGTGTGTATCCGTCTCGCTTGTCGTAATCCTAGTTTGTTTGACGTCACGACCGCCGGCTGGGAATGTCGCTTAGTCGGTGCGTTCCTCGTCGCTGAGTGTCGCCGTCTCAATTTGCATCTTCAAGAACATCATTTTTTCTACACGTTATACTACTGGGAGTTTTATTAGGTGTAAAAAGAATGACACAGCAGAAGCGTACAGTAACATATAATTGTGAAAGTATGCAGTTTTGAAAGTTAATGAATTAGCGCCTATGTTTCAGTTTTAGTTTTAATAGATGTTTTACGGCGCTCGCAACTGCGTAAGGTCATATTATGAGCGCCAGAAGATTAGAGGTGTTACAAGATAGTAACAAACATAAAAAAGAAGAAGGGGAGAAAAGGACGATAGATGTTTGACAGGAAAGAAGAAACAGACCACATCAGAAGAGCACCCGCCAACCACCCACAGCGCCTATTTTTGACACAAGTAGTAAGGGTGCAACCAGAAATGTAGTGGGAATTTCACCCCAGCTTCTATATTATGCGTAACGAATGGATAAGGGTTAGACACCCCCCTTAGATAGATCTAAGGTTTGAGATCCAAAGCTCAGATTTCCGAATGAAATTCCGATTTTGATCAGATATCCCCTCGCGGCTTGTCACGATTCTCAGCGTGATTTACGAGTCAATATCTACGGTCAGGCGTACCGATATATACGCTACATCGCTCGCTTCGCTGACTTCGAGAAGAATATCTGCTCACTCTGAAGAATAGAGGAGGAGAATGCATGGACGACACACAAACGTCGCGCATACAACGTCCTCTGAAGGTGATTCTACATGTAACATCAACGCCAGTTTTAGCTTCAATTTCCCCCAATCGAGGCGTGAGGAACGATGTTTGTGTTGTACGAGATGTATGTATACATCGTTAATGATTTCGGATCAAGACGGGTGTGAGGGGTACTTTGTGGGGAAGGTTTAGTGATGGAAGGTGAAAGAAATGGTTTTCTAAATTTCTGATGCGTGATAGGACAAAGTGTTTGCAATGCGGAGGGCGTTTGTTTGTTGGTGGGTGATATTGACAGAGTGATTATATGATTTTGTGTTTGTTGCTTGTGTGAGAGTGAGTGTGAGAGTATATGTGTGTGCCGGTAGGGGTGGTGTGGGAGATGTTTTATATTTGATATGCTCGCATGTTTGCGCATACAATATAAAGATAGAGATGGTGTGTGTGTGTGTGTGTGTGTGTGTGTGTGTGTGTGTGTTTGG
>NW_004798052.1:0-1616 GCF_000002075.1 Aplysia californica | reverse complement strand
AAGAGAGAGAGAGAGAGAGAGAGAGAGAGAGAGAGAGAGAGAGAGAGAGATTTCATAAAATTGCACAGAAGCACGGGTTTTACAGCCCGATACACAGTTTCTGGCACTTATCGCTTCTTTTGCTTCATTAAAAGTAGAAATATCCCGCGAAACTCACTTGGCCATCTTGTCTGTTTGATCTGAAGACAAGTTGCACACATTTCCTTTACCTGATCAGTATCTACATTGTTCGCTTAGTGCTCCAACTAGGTGAGAAGCTAGAGACATCTGTAATCAACCACCTCTTCAGGAAAGCGATACTATTCAGACCGATATCCTCCCCAATCCAATAAATGCCTTCACAATGGGCACCTTTAGCCCGCGGACGCCGTTCTCGGGGGTGTATTGGACTGTCAGTCTGAAAGGAATCTGGTGGACATAGTGGCCGGAGATTAAGCGTTCAGTAGCGAGAACCGGACATGGCGACCGGACTATAAACCACCGCTGCCCTCCACAAGGGAACGACCATAAAACCCTTTTTCACTTTGTACGCCTTCTCCATTTCCCCAGGTTTGTCCGCGCTTAACTCGGCGGAATTGTATGAAACGTGATGGTCTTGATTATATCATTGTTTAGGGAAAAGTGTAAATGGAATGTAATACGTCATGACTGATTGTATCGTGTGAACAAATTATCCTCAAACCTAAAGGCTTCCTGCCAGTCTACTAAGAGTTTTTATTGCGTTCTCAGTGGACTATTCATCTTCAAATGAGATACTTAATGATTTTTATTATGTTATAGTTAAGTCAAAACTGTGGATGGTTTTAGACCCAGACCGATAAGCATCCCGTATGATAATATGTTTAAATTCAACTCAAAGCACACCTAGATCTAGCGAGTGAACTGTGACAGTTGGACTGATGGGATTGCTGTAGCGATAGTTACTGTTATGATGTTTTAGCAGAAATTGAAATCAGGGCCACTCTACGGTTTGCACAGGGCCAGAATGAATGTAGAGTTCTCTGTGTCAGCGGCGAGACGCTTTGGTTTTGGGGTCAGTCCTTATCGGTGTTTGTCGCTCAGCTGTCTTCTTCGTGTTTACTTTTGACAAGTTTATTTGGTCAATGTCATGTAACTGCACTACAAACAAGATCAGCGGCCCAAGGGAGTTAAAGCAATCTCCTGCTTGTTGAGGGGCGCTCTGTCCTGAAATTAAAGGTGAGGGGTCACGAGTTTGGAACGGAGATAGTTATACAGATTAAGGTATGTCATGTGGATAGACTGGTTAGGATCGGTATTCTGAGACAGGCGTACGTGTTAAGGTATGTGTACTCACGTGCTTGTATAGATTACGGAATGGACACAAATATACAAATACAGGTTTAGGAATTAGTTCGTGGATAATTTTACAGTTTCGAATATTGGTTTATAGGTAGTTAGTCATACTGATTAGAGTGTGGGGCCTTAGATAGTAATACAAGTTAACGTTTGGATACTTCGATAATTTTACATAATAATATATTAAGGTAATTGTGCTTAGATGCAGTCGAACCTGTTTTATTAACGACCTGTCCAATACAAGCCACCTGTGCAAATGACCTTTGCCCACTATTTCCTTTACGTTTTTTTTTGGGGGG
>NW_004798051.1:357225-358522 GCF_000002075.1 Aplysia californica | reverse complement strand
ATCCCTTGGTGGTCTAAAATCGATAAGAGTAGGCTTCGGCCGCCACCCGGGCAAAATTCAAAATTTCCTACCAACTGAAAACGTTTAGTGTGTCCCGCGCGCTCATATGACCTTATGCAGTTGCGAGCGCCGTAAAACACTTACAAAAACAAACAAACTAAATGACCCATTATTTTATCGATATTATGCCTCTCTCTACTCGAACCACAAAAAAAAGTGGAATTTACGTTAAACATGTGAATAGGAGGCAAACAAAGGTAAATTTGCAGTCGTCATAGACTCTTTAGTCTTAGTAACTGTTTTATATTACAGCACTTGCACCACAATAAGGTCATATTAGGCAAAAGCTTAGAGGTGTTACAAGGGAGTAACAAACACCACACAAAAAAAAAGAAGGATGGGAGATAAAGACGATCGATGTTTGATAGGAAAGGAGAAGAAAACCACGCCAGAGCACCCGCCAACCACCCACGTCATAGACTCTCAAGCTTCTCAAGTCAGCAAACATTGTAGGCCATTTTTCTCGCTAATTTTACTTCTGACACCAGCAGGCGACTCCCACTTCCTCCTTTATAGGCAAATATCTCCACACTTCTATTCCAGATAGGTGGGTGCTTCTTTTCAACAAAAGCGAGGTAAAGAAACCAGCCTTAAGATGATATCAGTAACTCCATATGCCCAGTTTTTAATCCCCCCCCCCCCACCAAATTTTAATTTGTGTTGTTGTTGTTGGTGGTGTTGTTGTTGGAGATGTTGTTGTTGTTGTTGTTGTTGTTGCTGTTGCTGTTGTCGTTGTTGTTGTAGTTGTTGTTGTAGTTGTTGCAGTTGTTGTTGTAGTTCGGGAAAAGAGAAGCACATTGACACAATAACTGTTGGGGGGACAAGTAAGACGGACAGAAACAACTCAAGGAAGTGCTGAGGAAGAAGGACCTACCAGTGGCGCCCTCCAACCACCCACTGTAAAATCCACACAGAAATGTATTTTCCACAGACATAAAAGGTGTTGGGTACAGAAAAAAGGCGATAAAAATAGTAAAAAGGGCGGGAAAACGCCTGGTTCTTCGATTTTATTTTTTTAACGAGCGCCTGATTTCACCACAACGCCCTGCAAAATAATGGTGCTGGTCGCGAGAGCAAAATAACCCTTACAACCAAAATTAAATTACTAGCTTAGTATACATAAGAGTTTTACTGCACTTGCAATCCAATCAGGTCGTGTGATAAGTGTCGAAGATTATAGGTGTTACTAAAAAGTAACAAACACAAAAAAGAAGGAGGAGATACACACACACACACA
>NW_004798051.1:352289-353822 GCF_000002075.1 Aplysia californica | reverse complement strand
CTCTTTCTATTTGTCTCTCCATCTTGCGACCCTTTCTTAATTGCCTGAAAAGGATCAAGCTATTTATCTTCACGAATCGAGAAATTAAATTCCGAAGATACATTTATCTATTCTTACACTTTTTAAATACAATCTCCTGAAAGTAAACGAGAAATAAAATGACAAGGTTTCAAGTAGGAATATATTTTACCACTGAGCTGACTGAATTACTATCTATGAAATAGTGTGGGCTCGAGCATGGCAAAAAGGGGTGGATGATTGGAAAGGGGGTGTTGGAGAGGAAGTAGTCAGTGTAATACAAAGAGTGGGGGGAGAATGCAAACTCTCTGATTGGGCTAAGTCGGATGATTTCAGGATTCTGAAAAGATTTTGAGACAAGCATGTTGGAAAAAGAAGCAATCTCTCACCCACGCTAAACTCTATAATTATTGTTTAGTAAGATCTCAATACTTTAACTCGCTAAAAGCATAGAGGACACATAATATTATTAGATCAGCGACAGACCAAAGACAAGGTAGCGGCACATTGTGAACTTAAATACACAAAATAGAAAAAAATAAAGTTGCGTTATAATATTGCCTCATAGCACGCTTGCTATTGTTTGACATTTTAGTTTTCAAATATAGAAAAGAGAATAACTGAAGTGTGCCCCTACACATTTTGATTTCAAGCGTTTTCAAATGACCAGAAAGCGTAATCTCTATGAGTTAATAACTTGTTGCTAATGGGGATATGGGATAATATAATGAGGTCGGCTCAGCTGTCGCGATAAAAAGGTAGTCTGCTTAGGTGCCACAGAAAACGATAATCAAGTTCACGTTAGAAACAATCTCAGACCGCCTGTCTTTAGTTTCCGTGGCAGACATGGATCTAAGCACTTACTTACCCTACACTGCCTCGGCTCCTATTCTGCACTCGTTTTAAGAAAGGAGAAAACGAAGGAAAGGGACGTTTGCTTTTGAAACGTTCTGCTTTATTGCTCTAGTACACCCATTATTCCGTTTTGAGTCATTAAGGATTTCTTATGAAAACAACTGAGCTAAATGGCTACATCTATACAACAAATATCTGGCCGGGTGTGTTGGGAGAAATAACGTCCGTGCTTGGTTTTGGAAATAGAGAAAATAAAACTTTATCTTTATAAAACACTTTTACAGAAGATATCCTGATCCTAGAGAGACTCTAAGGAGAGTGTTCTGTTTACGAGTGTGCAAGAAACCCATTCCTTTCTACTTCTTCCTGTCATCGACACTTATGTAATACTCATCAACGGCTTCCAATGCTTGTAAACATTTCATCAGAGTCTTTGTACCTTGTGAGTCTATATCAAATGTCTTCTTGGCCTAATTTGAAAGCTGTCCGGGACGCTTAACACATCACGCTTCACTGCGTTATTCCTTCGAAATCCCCATCTTGCCAGGTCGTACCTTCTTCTTCTCTGAATCTCTCTCCCTCTTTGTCTCCCCTCCTCTCTCTCTCCCTCTCTCTCTCTCTCTCTCTCTCTCTCTCTCTCTCTCTCTCTCTCTCTCATAA
>NW_004798051.1:332999-345552 GCF_000002075.1 Aplysia californica | reverse complement strand
ACATTACATACATACATACATACATACATACACACATACATACATACATACATACATACACACATACATACATACATACATACATAAGTGGGTTTTTTTTTTACATACATACATACATAACATGCTTCAATTTTCTCGACCATTTGTTTAGGAAAGAAAATTTCCTTAAAAGGACTGTAACATTTTATGTAAACATAATACTATAATTACATTTTTTTCTTATTTGTTAGAATTTTTAATCATGATGTTTCGTAACAAATAAAAAGACAGAAGGACATATTGCCACCATTCATTAAACTTCTGTCGTCTTAATTATCACACAAAATAATAGTATTTCTATAACTTTATTATTCTATTCGAATATAATCGGTCTACAATAAATAACCTGGTTCACTTGTCAACAAAAATGTTGCCATTGGACAACTTTTAAAAGTTCCATGGTCGTTCACGTTTTATCGTTAAACGTGTATAGGCTATTGTTTTTGAATACACAGTTTGTATAATAGATATTAGACTATTTATTATTATTGCTCCACGAGATCAGGGTAATAAGTTGACCACCAATAAAATATTTCAAAAATCAAGTTTTCCAAGGCTATCAAACATTTACAGTTAGTATCTTCCCTCTTTCTTTTCTACGCCATAAAATTCGTGTAAGCCGCAAAGACCGAGAGTAACATGTATAAACCTACACGAGCAGCTGATTTGGTGATCCGAACTGGCAATTAAGTGAATTTAGAGGTTCCACCATGCTCTGGGACAATCGAAACTTTCAACTTGTTAGCTCGTAGTGCACTCTTTTATTATTATATGGCATTGAATTGTTGTATACTATATGTTACCTAAAGCCTCGCTCTCATATACTGAAAGCACAATAAAGGAGCCTGGCCTCCAGAATAAAAAACTCTTTATAACCTCGAAAAGGGTAGTTATTATGACAAAATTAATTATTTTTTTGTACCAGTTTACACAAAATCATTGAAGTCCCAGCCTCGATACCATGCCCTTTGCGCAAGCGCACACAAAGTATTAGCAGATCAGCATAAAGAGGCTTTAAAATGCATGTATTTAATTTCATGTTCTAGGTTTATCACAGAATATTATGCAAGGCGTGAATTTATTAAGCTTGTTTTGTTTTTGTAAACACGTAAATAGTCAACAGGTATAAATATTCATTCATACCATAATTAACATGAGCCATGGAGTCATTTTCATTGATGCAAAAATAATATAATTTTGCATGCCCGTTCAATGACTAATCACCTAATCACGCATGTGTGTGTGTGTGTGTGTGTGTGTGTGTGTGTGTGTGTGTGTTTGTGTGTATGATTGTATATGTATGTGGGTGTGTATTTGAGTGTGCACATGTGAGCTTGTTCTTTTCTTTGTAAGCAGTTTGATAACAAAATGGTCAACTTAAGCGCACGTGAAAGCAAAATGTCTGGTCATTCGGAGCTCCGTATATGGACACATCAGGATACCTGCAGCTTACACGGAGGCTTGAGGCGCTACTGTCGTGAGACGTTATAATTGACCTTATTGACTTGATCCGCAGCTCCAGCGGTCAGTTCATCATTCCAACAGCAATTAGTAGGTATCAGTGAGCGTGCACAGAGGTTTATCCTTTACACAACACCTCGTTAGTTGTCTTTGTTCAAGAGATTGCCCTTTCGGATATTGAAACAGTGTGTTGACGACTGCCTGAGACCTAAAATTAAAATCAAAGCCAGAGCAATCTGTCGTCAACAGTTATGTACGACAGATACCACGTTTTGGCTTGGGTAGAGGCTTACCAAATGACCATACAATTGCCGTAAACAATAAGAAAAGGAAGCTACTTTCAACCGTGAAAACCCGATTTCGAATTGCAAGCGGAACTAGAGACTTTGACGCGTCAACCAAACTGAACTAGTTACTTGTCTCATTCCCCTCTCGGATAGCTAATATTCTTAATAAAAATAGATTTCCCCTCGCACATTTGCTAACTGAACAAAGGCTCGTTTTCTCCTAATGAACAGTGTTTCATAAAGGCTAAGGTCTAATCATAATTGTTGTTTGTTACGACGAAGTTGTAGTTGTTATATTTACAATATGTAGAGAAAACAGAATGTAGGGTTATGTTCAAACAGGAGTACATCCATTCTGTGAAATAAAAATGGTGAAATGGTATGGATTTAACGCCCCTATCAACACTATTAGGTTATTTAAGGGGCGGGACCTCCTAACTTAACGTCCGTCTCCGATAGGACTGAGCCAAGTGGGAAATTCGTGTAAAGTGCCTTTCCAAAGGACACAACGTCTGACCGAGCTGAGGCTCGAACCCCCGAACCCGCAATCTCACGATTACGAGTCCGGTAGCCTAACCACTAGGCTACCGACGCCACAAATCCATTCTGTAATCTCATGAGCAAAGGTGAAAAGATCAAACACGTTCATCAGTTCAAATATTTAGGATGTGATCAGAAACTCTGTTGACAATCTACGTACCATAGAAGCAAAACAAAGTATTGCAATAACTAAAAGCATTTTCTAATCAATAACTCCAATCCTTACAGAAGAGTCTCAGGGGTATTCAAAATAAGTGCATTTTGTTTTAAAGGGCTATGTGTGAACAACTGTGCTATACAGTTTTACCTGTTGGACAATCACTTTAGATAAGTATAATGCACGTGAAGTAGAAGCAACACAATGTTGTTTCTAAGGAAATGGCCATTTGATCTTTTCACCTTTGTTTATAAGATTGTAAACCGTTTAACTGCTCTTTAGAACAGAGCCTTACTGTGCTTTCTGTTTTCTTCACATTTCGAAATAATTCATTTATGTTCAATTTCTGTCACTGTTGTACTGTAGCTCATAGAATCAGTTGAAGATCCCTTTTTACTGATATTAGTAATATATTCCCCATTTCACTCGAGATTTATACTTTTTAAAGGATTTTTTCACTTCGTAAGTTATAGGGATCTGGAAATATGTTCAACTTTTCTTTCAGTCTGTTCCTTCTCGCTGTACTCTTCCTCAGTTCATACAGCAGTACAATGATGATAGAATATTATTTTGAAAAGTAATGGAAATAATAATGACGATGACAATAAGATTAAAATATACAAAGGATAACGATATCGAAGGCAATGATTAGAATCGTAAAATAATTATCGTTAGCGAAAACAGTGAAAACAACAGTATTGACCATTACCCTAAAAAGTATGTTTTCACAACTGATTGGGTTTTTTAAAAATCCGTCATAATGATATAAATATACAGAAAGATAGTGATAACAATTCAAATCATAAATTAACAGAATTAATTCCGTTTTCGTTTCCATGTAAGTTTTTACCGCACTGGAACACAATATGGTCATATAAGTGCCGAAGATTAGAGGTGTTACACAAAAAAGAAGGAGGAGAAATCAGGACGATAGATGTTTGACAGGAAAGAAGAAGCAAACTGCACCAGAGCAGTATCCAACAACCCACAAGCTATCTCAAAAGTTTGTAAACCTAATGTTTTGATAAAAACAAATGGCATTCCAGATTATCTATAGTCGCTTTCGCCATAATAGGAACGCCTTTTTTTTATTTTGTGCTTTTTCCACCATTTATTGCATTACG
This sequence comes from Aplysia californica, assembly GCF_000002075.1. Lineage (NCBI taxonomy): Eukaryota > Metazoa > Mollusca > Gastropoda > Aplysiida > Aplysiidae > Aplysia > Aplysia californica. The sequence continues at coordinate 341,944 of NW_004798051.1, read as the reverse complement.
TATAAGTCGGGTTCATAATCTTTTTGTCCGGGTTGACACGTTAGAAATTTGAACGAGACATTTCAGCATCACAACACCTCGCTGCACGACTGTTGCATGTGTCCTTGACGTGCATAAGCTGAGATTCGTGTGTAGTTTAGACCTTGGTCTCATCATAAAATATTTAAAGTACCATATTTTGGAGTCTGTCGTTGGAAGCATAATGGTAAATATCCCCGCTTGTCAAGAGAGAGACCAAGGTTCCATTCCCCACAAGGGAAGTTTTAAATATCTTTTTTTTATCTTGATGCTGAGAGAGAAGACTGGACCCGGGAGAAAAAAAAGATAGAGACACAAAATAAGCTAATCGAGAAAAGTGAGACATAGGCTGGTTGAGAAAACTGTATCAGAAAGACTGACAGAGAGAAAGAGAAATTTATTCTTTAAAATCTAATACAAAGACGATAAATTTAATATTTTAGTCATCTGGTTGATTTGGTGACATTCTCATCATATAACCTAACCTCTTGATTCTTTGATTTTCAGTGTTTTACATTACATAACCGATTTCATTCGAATTAAATTTTGGACAGTTCCGTTTCTTATACAGTCTTTCCTTGAGACGTTTCTTAGTTTTATGGCGTATTGCTTCTCTCAATAAAGGATCTTCATTGTTTAGCAGCCATGTCTAGCATTGGTTAGTCAGTGTTAAAGAATATGGTTTTGATATGTTGTTTTACTTGCATTAGAAGGTGTTTATGGGTTAGTAGTGGTTACAATTGATAAGTAGTGGTTACAATTGATAGGTTACTCCATTTTGCGTTTTCTTCCTCGTTCGATGTCCCTGTCTAACCTCCAATCGCGTGTAAATATACTCCCAAGGAATTTAAATTCCTCAACCCATTTAAGTTGTTTCCCTTCGATGGTGATGCTTAACGGGCCTGAATTTCTGCCGACTTTTATCACGTCTGTTTGGGCAATGCTGATTGTCATCTTGTATTCTTTCCACTTTTCATTTAGCCTATTTGTATGTTTTTGCAGGCCATTATGTATTGTACTTAAGATATTTTGGTCATCGGTGAACTGGAGCTCATTTATGCTGGCGTTTTCAGAATATATTTAAAATGTGCTTGTTTCTCTGATGACTCTGTCATTCTACTTAATAAACGGAAGCGTTAAGTGCACACGTCCTGTTTTATTAAGTGTGCAGTCGCAAAATAGAAATTCTACGGGAAATTGTATTTACGCAAATGCAAAAAAAAAAAGCCCCCGAAATATTGAAGGCGTCCCAAACAGCTCTTATTTTAACTTTGAATTGTGCGTTAGTGTGCTGACCTTTAAAAAATTTCAAAATGAGAATGTCATTTAGGTCACGGAAAACTCAACGTTTTCAATGGCGTATCAATTGCTATGCATACCGCACGGACAAATGGCAGAGTAGCTAGTGTGTGGAAAATTGCGTTTGGGGAGCTACAATCGCCAAAGCAGTTGTTTTAGCAAAGGGTGCGGACCAGGTTGTTTGAGACACATTTTCTCCAGTTTTAGCAGGTTTTTATTTTTTTTTAAAAGTCGACCAAACAATTTGTTTCAGCAATGTTCAAATGGGTTACATAGTTGCTTCCCAGAAAATTTATTGTTTCATTGAAAGTTGATTAGAATCGCAGACCGCTAGATCCCTTAAAAATAAATTACACCTTGTTTAGATTATAGAGCCTACGTCTCTTTTTGTCTTACAAAAGTCGGAAAGACCTATACTGCAGTGCGTAGAACGTTATGCGTTGCTAATTATGGATGAAATCCCTCGAGCTTACCAAGTTCCTCCTATGAGATGACAAATTTCCAGATTTATTTTTCCACATGGACACGGGTAATCTGTTGTTTTCTTATTGGGAAAATTGGGGACATAATAAGAAACAAGCGTCATTATCCCAAATGTGTTGCTGATTTTAATACGTCAGTCACGTCTTACTTTATATTGTGTACAAAATCCTGTACATGAATTGCATAATGTTTTCAGATGTAAAAGTTTTTAATTCTAACTGTTATAAATTCTGCTTTGACCGACCTTTACAAAATTTTAAAACATTCTAATGGTTGATATCAGACAACGGAGATGGAATTAAGGATAAAGGAAAGAAAGAAAGAATGAAAAAGGAAAATGCACAGAATGAAAGAGAGAAGTGTTTGGGGGGAGGGGGGGGCTTTTGAGAGATGACTATGAGAGAGCTGTCTAAAGAGAGAATTAGAAAGAAAACGAGTAAAAGTGAGATAGAGTGTGAGAGAGAGGTACAGAGAGAGAGGGAGAGAGAGAGAGAGAGATGGGGGGGGGGGAGAGAGAGAAAGAGAGAGAGAGAGAGAGAGAGAAGGAAAAAGTAGATTTTTTTCAAATGAAGAGCTAATTAATCCAGGTAGTCAATGGAGAAGGATTGAGAGGTAAATAGACAAATAAGCACGACACAGTATGTGAAAACACTTTCAAAATATAGTATTCATTTAACGATCCTGGTAAATACTGTACACGTTTTAAACTAATTTAAGATTACCCTTCAGGCGGACAATAGAACTTTAACTCAAACGTCTTTTGACCAGCACGCCAGAACGATGGCTTTGCCTTCTATTGTGTAAAATTGAGGTCAAATGATGCGTTCATCTTTTCCTGCAACTGCTTCGGTGAAGCAACACTTCAACTTTTTGCACAACGAAATGGAAAACCCAGTGAACCGTAAATCATGGTTCTAATATTGTTAATGGGTCTCAGCAATACATCACAACAGCAATGAGATGTTTTAATCACAAAATGTCTCTCTTAATGACAAACAGCACAAAGAGACAGGTATTCACGTCTGTTTAAGGAATGCGTAACCTAATGATTTTCTTCCATCGCAAACCGATTTTCCTTGTCCTATTTTTATCAACTTCAGATCTGAACATTAGACTGAAAGCTGAACGAGTTAATAATTTTTTACGGGTTTTTTTTTTCGTTAGCTGAAAGCAAGGTTCATCTGTTTTTCGAAGGTAAAATAGAAATTAATGAGATGCTTTTGTTCTCAGATTATTTCTATGTTATTTATTATTGTTACCTGTGCCCGGTAAGTTCTGTTCTTCAAAAGCTGGCATTTCAGAATTGGGGATTCAGAACTTCTTTTTAGTTGTTGTTTCATTGATTACAGTTCTATAACACACAATTTTCTTGACGTTTCACAAAATATGAGTTTTAAGAAAATCCTTTTTCATGTTGCCTTCCTTTATTTCACTCGTTTCAGAGTCTATTTTATTTGGTCGTAACCCGTGAAAAAAAGGTTTTGGAAAAGGAGTGATGAGGAGGGTGGATTAAAACAAAGGGAAGAAGAAAGACAAGCGAGATGGAATTAATATATTGACTGGACTTACAATGAGGTATAGTGCTTAATTTGTGCAACTAGACACCCTTGGTGTGCACCAATTATAATCTGCCGCAAGAAAACGCTTCCGTGGCAAATCACTCGCCATCTGGATTGCTCTCGAGAAGCCTGTTACCTCAATGGCGAACCAATTCATCTCAAGCCACAATCACTGCGGCATGAATCGACCAATCGAAGATTCTGTCCGGTTGACGAGGCGGCCAAAGAATCTGCCCCAATGTCGTTTTTAACTAATTACTATTAATATTTTTACGCGATCATTGTGGTAGTCGGCCGATGCTTTGACTTCTTTAACAATCGTTTCTCTTCCGGTACCCAAAGTCTTCCCGCCTCTTCGCTCGCGACGAGTCTCTTGCAAGCAGAAGAAAACGGTTACGTGCGAAGCAACGTTATATTGTGGGACGTATTTCTTCAAACGTAATTTTGTTTAGCTTCTTTATTTTGAATCTCACTTCATATAATTCAGAGGTTTTCCTTTTTATCTCGCTCTTACTTAAAGTTGCTGGTGTATTGTTTGTTTTGTTTATTTATCTTTTTGGGGTTTTTTTGTTTATTTATTTACCTATTTATTTATTTGTTTGTTTGTTTGTGTTGTTTTTGTAAGAGATATTTAGTGAGACAGACAGAGAGAGAGAGAGAGAGAGAGAGAGAGAGAGAGAGAGAGAGAGAGAGAGAGAGAGAGAGAGAGTGAGAGAGCGTACGTTTTATAATCGTTGTGTAGATCTATGAGCATTTTAGAGAGTTTTCAAGGGAGCCTGTAGGTAGGATAGGAAGAAATATGCTCATATGTCATAGACAACGAAGGCGCCAAAGAATAGAGAGAAGGCACAAGCAAATGTAACGTATTTTTCAATTTTTATTTTACTCGAGTAACGTTACTGCAGACTGCAGTACACAAAAAAAATTCGTTTGATAATTTTTTTAAATACCAACTATTATTCATGCAATATTAACCGCTTTTATAAGTCTTTGAGGTATTCGAGCAGTGCAATTTAACGACATGGGTGGGCTGATCAAAACCGAACCAAACCACTTTTTACGCGTGGGTCTTTTTGAAATTCAAAACAGGACTTTGTAATATAATATAGTAATAATGTGATATCTTGTAAACGTAGGTTTAAGGAATCTGGCCGTCCCCCAGGGCTGAGTTCTTAAGATCATGGCTAGACAGTAGAAATAAAAACGAACTGCTTCTTCGGCCCAGCGCAATCACTTTTATAATCAAATTCCCTTTCTATTGTACAGTCTCTTTCGGTGCATGGGACAAGCACATTATATAAAGGGTTTACTATATTGACAAACAGACTAGCAAGCAGGCATAAAGATAAATACCTACATTGTTATACTTTTATCACAAGTTTCCTTTCTACTATTTAAAGGAAGGAAACCGAAGTAATTAATTGTGTTTTGATTTTTATCTAAAGTATAAACGTATAGAAATTCAAATAACAGAAAAAAGAATATACAAATGCAATAGCAAACCATTTTTTTACCTTTTATAGGTGTATTTTTTATTTATTTTTTATTTTTAATTTATTTGATTTGCTTTTTTTTCACTTCAGGCAAACAGCTGTTTCTTAAGCGACGTTGGAAAACCAACTCAACAGATTCCTCAACCTCTAGAGTCCTTGTCGCGTCTGAGCACGGATTAGAATGACAAAGAAGAAACCCACCAAACTATCTTAAACAGCTCGTGAGAAGCGCCGTATTCACCGGAGGGTAAATGAATGAGCTATATTATTGTAAGGGAGAGAACCGACGGTATCCGGATGGAAAAAAGCAGTGCTTCCTGTGCTTGTTGGAGCTAATGAATTACTCTATTGAATTCTTGCGGCTTTGTGGCGGGACGATGTCCCTGGGTTTGTAAGACGTTCAGTCTCCCCCCCCCCCCCGCCCCCTTTTCGTCTTTTATATCTTTCCCAGCCGTCCCACCCGCTTCATTTTTCTACCCCTCCCTCCCCCCCCCCCCTCTCCTTGGTCTCCATTTCCCCCCTTCGCCGTGCGATGACCACTTGTAGTCTTTTTTTTTGGGGGGGGGGGTTGTGATGAAATCGCACCGTGGGAAGGGAGAGGGGTGTGGAACTTGGGAAGAGTCGGATGGAGCTTGGGAGAGAGGAAAAGAGGGAGGGGGGATCTGTGTTGAACAGACTGGTTTATGGCAAGTCGTAAAGATTACGACCACATTGCATGTGCATGAAGGAGGGGGGTGGGGTGGGAGGGAGTGGCCGGGAAGAGGGGGGAGAGGGGGAGGGGAATTCAAATCAATGTGATTACTTTCGTCAAATGTCTTTGTTAAAGTTAATGGACCAACTGGCACCATAACATTAAATAAAAAGAGCTATATAATAGCTTCTTTAATCACTGGAATAGAGAGAGGTGTTACTATAGTCTATGACTAAATGGTTACAACTTTGAAGGAAATTCCTCTCTTTGACTAGACACAGACCTGGTGCAAATGTGTTAACCTCTGCTAAAATTCCGTACGAAACAGCTATCATATTTATTTATTAATGGTGGAACATCTTTCCTAGCAAATGGGTTTTCTCAAGACGGACAAATGCTCTCCAGCTGGTACGCAGTTTAGAAGAATGGATAAGACAGCAAAGCAATGAATATTTTTGTAAAGCAGTATTGTGTTTTGAGTAGCTCCTTTAGCTCCCACTAATATAGTCGTCCAACGCCCCAATCGACAAAACTTAGATCATATAGGAAGTAAACTCGAGAGGTATACAACTTCAAAGCTGAAAGTCCGAGATATTTGACAAAATTCTCCCCAGACGAGAACTGAATTCAGGTCTTCAACATAAGACAGCCAAGCGAGTAAGGCCAGGCGCACACAGGGCAACTTTATTTGCGCAACTGTTTTCTCGCCCACATGTAGTAATGAAATAGATAACCGCCTCGCGCACAGGCAACTTGGGTTTTTGGAGACTGAACAATTTGTGTTTTGACACAAACTTTCCGACAACGAAACTGTTGCTCAAATCTCCTGTGTTTACATACCAAACCGACACACTGCGCTCGTAGGCAACTAAACTCTCTCCGGACTCGACAAGGCCCCGCCACTCCTCACATTTTTTTCATTCAGCACAACAGACTTGACAGAGGCACACACAATACATTGTTTCACTTCCGCAAGATAACAAAAAGGAGAGTGATTCAGCTTGTATTGAAAAATGTATTTCTCTCTTTGAAAAGACGCCTGACCTGAGATGAGTATGCTGACAGAATTTGGCAAAATGCCCTTTTAAAAACCTGTGACTGGTCAAAGGCGTGAACCGAAAACCTCTTTTTCCTTTTCACTTTTTGTAAGTACAATCACAAGAGGACAAACAACAACTGTGTCGTGGAAGTCCTCGATGTTAAATAATGAAGTCAGTATTGACGAAAGCCTACTGTTGCCTGGCTGCTGCTTAGCTCTGTGCGCGCTGTGTATAAAATAAGTTGCCCGGAGATAGCAACTGTTGCGAAACTAAAATTGCTCTGTGCTCGCATGGCCGAACTGCCCCACCACAGAGACCTGGCCAAAGCAGCTACCTCGGTGTGCCCAAGTTAATAAACAAGAGCCTGTACAAGAGTCTTTCCAACATGAACCTGGACAAAGCTGAAGAAGTACGTCTAGTGTGGACTTTCCAAATATATCGGGGTTGGGTGGATTTTTAGAAAAAATCATATTTTTATAAACATTAAATCTTTTTTTCTTCTTTTTTTTTCCTTTCCTTTTCTTTCTTTCTTTCTTTCTTTCTTTCGTTTCTTTTTTTCTTTCTCATTTTTATGTAATTTTTTGTTCTACTTATAATTTTTACATTTCAAAATTTTTAAATTCATTTATTCATTTATTTGATTAGTTTTTTAAAAGTATTTATTCTCACTGTTTTTGGTGTGTCTTTAACAAATTTTATTATATTTTTTTTGGGGGGGGGGCGGGGGGCGGAGAGGGGGGGGGGTACAACTGACTTCAGTGGTCTGGCCTCATAGTTGACACTTTAGGGAATATACTTTAAGAGAGTTTAGCGAAATATTCGAAATGAAAAAAATAGACTAACACATATGAAGGAAGACATTTACTCTGCCAAAATCTTTATCTTTTTATCTTTTCAAGTAGCAGAGTGACGGGAAATAATACATTGAAAATTGTGAAGTTCTCAAAACAACTTTGTTTTAACATTCGTTTCTCTCATCAATGTTTTCCTATGGATTTTACTTAACAGCTATTGTGTCTTAACATTGTGTTCATGTGCCGAATGGTTTTTAATTCATTTGTATCAACCTCAAATAAAGATATTTTCAAAGCTCAGAATTTTACGCACAATTATACTCTCATTGTGTTTGTATGCAAAAGTAGAACAAAATCTGTACAAAATTTCTGAAGGGATATATTTTTTAGTTATTGTTCAGAATGGCTGCCAAGAACTGTGATCACCTTAAAGGAAAAAGTTCCAATTATGGCTACGTTAGCATCCATACTATATAGACTTCCTGGTCCAATTAAAATGAATATTTATCTTAGCAATGGAATACCTTTCTGACGCTCAGACACAAGATCTAGAAAATGTCAAACGGTTACAACGGACAGAATAAACTGGCTTAAAAAGGCAAATTATGTATTACTAGAAAGTCAAATGGACGTTTTAACTTTTAGGATAAATTCATTAATCAGTAACTATGGCAATCAAGGTAGACTCAATCCATTGCTTAAATCAAATCAATTTGCTTTATCATGCTTTTAAATCTTTAACACGAACCGTTTTGTTGTGCAAAGAACTGGAAAGACTGATCGAGGCAATGAGTCCACCAACTCGGTCAGTCGGGAAGTCGGTAGCTCATCTTGAGCACCGGTGTTTACCTTTTGTCCCCATCGACTCAGTTTAGATCACCGAGGTCGTGGGCCGTTTCAACGTTACCCGCAAGAACCAAGCTGGATTGATATGACGCAGAACCCAGCAGCTGATGATGAATATTTTCGATGAAAGAAATTAAAAAGAAACAACCTTCCCTACTTGAAAATGGGAGATCAATGTTCCTCCCCCCCCCCCCTCCCCAGACTGAATTCCTTAAAATATCATGGTGCTGGATCAGCATCTAACCCCCCCCCCTTTCCACACCCCTCAACAGCCTCCCCATCCCCGGTATCGATGTTAAAGTCTTCAAGATGTCTCGATTACTTTAGCTGTGTTGAGCCCTTTTTAACTAATAATAATAATAATATACACTCAAACTGGACTGCCGGCGAGGCGGGTTGTCAATAGTATCTTTGGATGCACGATCTGTTCAAACATTCTTTTTGTGCCTTTCATTGATAGGTGGAGAGGGTGGTGAGTGGGTGTGTTTTTGTGCTGTTTTCTTATCGATTCTCACGTGTTACCAAAGAGTCTACATAACTAGAGCGGCCACTCCTCTCTTTGAGCAAATTTAAAAAGTGTCCTCAAAAATTCGGTGGCGCCCTCTTCGCAAATGCGCACCCTTTGGAAACAGAGTTACCCTACTTGTGTTTTAAAAAACCCAAGGTGAAACTAGCAAGTTTTTGAATAAATTTCGGAAGAACGCTTTTTAAAAATGGTTACG
>NW_004798051.1:322999-330499 GCF_000002075.1 Aplysia californica | reverse complement strand
CCTCTCTCTCTTTCCCTCTCTCTTTCTCACTCTCTCTCTCTCACTCTCTCTCTTTCTGGGTCGCTGCACTTATGTGCTCTCTCTCTCTCTCTCTCTCTCTCTCTCTCTCTCTCTCTCTCTCTCTCTCTCTCTCTCTCTCTCTCCCTCTCTCTCTCTCTCTGGTTCTCTGCGTTCATGTTTAGAAAATATGACTCACTTATGTCTAGCAAAGTAATGAAAACTCTGCCGAGAGAGTGTGACTCGTGCACGGTCGAGGCTTCCAGACTCCGTAGTGGTTTGCTCGCCGCAGGTATCGGTTAAACCTGACTCCCTGAAGGAGACAGTTTTCTTTGTAAAAACACTAATTTACTTCTACAACACAACAAAACCGAGAACGCTCCCTCAACATCCTAATCCACTCCAGTTCGCCCATTGCTATCGTTACACCCACGTTCCCGCTTTGCACTCGTTTATTCATACCGTTACGCCACCTGCTGCGAAGATGATAATTATCAAAGTAATTATAATAATGAGAAGACGTTAGCGTGTAGCCCCGACCACTTTTTTATCTGGCTCCTCTCACCTGAAGCTGTCGCTCACTCTGGCTTCTGACGTCAGAGCGTGTCTCGCTCACACGCGCGAGAAACCACAATTGCGGCCCCGCGTCTCCCTACATCGGATCACAAAATGACGTGTATAGTGTCCAGTATTTGTGCCCTGTATTCTTAAGTTGACCTGTCGGTACCTCATAATTACAAGGTTCTACAAGTCCAGTACCTAGTTTTGAGAAAATGGACGTAACAAAATTTGAGTTTCACAATATGTCAAGCTTTTTCGAATGCAATTCTTTCTGATGAAGCTGATAGAAAATTTGGTGCCTGACCTCATGGTATAAGTAACTCATAACGGCCTAAAATGTCAGACAGACCTTTGTAATTTTAGGGTAGCGCTATGTAAATGGAAGAAGACTTTGACAATGGTGGTACATTTGTTTCGTAGATAGATATAATGTAGATGCTTTGTGGGATTTTCTTTGCCCCAAAATTGTGTATGTTGATACTGACTCTGTAGAGCAATATCCCAAAACAGTTATGTGTACTTACTGTAGTTATACGTCCACTTATTGGCTCATTTATAATGCCTCCCGTTTTCGAGTTGTCCGGATGGTAAAAGAAGGGACATACTACTGCGCAAATGTGGTAAAAATATCAATTAAGAAAGTGCCAAATGTGAAACAGACATCAGCGTTCATGATTCACCGTTTATTTCACCCAGCTGTTTAAGTTTTCCAAATATGTTGCTCTGAATCTACCCCCGCCTCTTTTGCCTTCTTATTTCTATTAAGAACAAGATGTTAAAGGCATAAGAATCATGTCGATTAAGTGTCTCAAAAACTCTAGCTGTCTTTTCCTAATTGCTTTTATTAGAATATGTGATGTAAAAATGCTTTGACTTAAGAATCTTAAGGATTACTTTCGTTATAACACCCGTGTAACCCATTGTTTGGTCAACAGCGTAGCTGTTTAATACCTTTACTGTAATGGTGGCTGAAGATTAGTCTAATCACTGGATAAACTTCTTGATCTCATTACAGAGTTAACGCAAACATGAGCCCTTCATCCGGTTTTTAGGTGACCTGTTATATACACCTGGGTCATCGCTCTCAGTGGTGCCACATTTTGGTTATCGTGACGTCCTGATAGAAACGTGCTTTTACTGTATTCTAAGAATGGGGTGGGGTAAAGGTGGGGGTGGGATGGGGATGAGGATGGTGGTGGAGTGAGGGGTGGGTGGGATGAGGAGTCAAAATTGACTTTTACTCGTCGCCAAACATTCTCATCTTGCGCGTCAGTCGCTTCGTTAGGTCAATAACCAGTTCAAACGCGGCGTTTGATTTGGGTTTTGCGTCTGTTTTAGTATAGTAAGATTTTTGAGAAGCTGGATATCCGATATTGAGTTCGTCTCCAAAACGACCAGATCTCAAAAGAAGTAACTCATTTTCTCTTCTCTGTTGAGATCTTTTGAGTTCCATATACCAGTTAACCTTCTTAATTTAAACTGGTTTTGAGACAGATTGTCACTCAAAATAGAGGGTAGTATTTGTTGCTTGTTTTAGTTTGTTAATCAAACATATTATTTCTCTGGCCTTGCGATTGTTGTCTTAAATGAAAAATGTATTATATTTTTGTCATAATAACGTTCAAAAAAGCTTGCTATTTTTAGATCTTGAATTTAAAGTTAGTGAATTAGCTTCAGGAAAATATTCAAAAGTCTTTTTCATTTCAATAAAGCACCCTAAGTGTTTGTGGAAATCCAAGAAACTCTCAATTATGTCCGATCAATTGCTTGCGAATGTTATGTCCCATTCCCCTTTTAACATGGTTACGTTTTAGGAGTTAGGCTGCCTTGACCCTTCTGATCAGCATCATTGCTGGCTAGTCCAGAAGCTACATAAAAATAGAAATAGGAAGATCATCCATAAAATGTTCCCCACAGGAAGATCAAACTCAAAGCTTTTGCGTGTAAGGCGAACAGATTACAACACAAACGTCAGTCGAAATACAGTTGCAGCGATTTGAACAGTACAGAACATCAGTTTCTTTCGCCAAGAGTTGTAGTGCTAATCAGTAATAAGTTCACAGACTTTGGACTGACAGTCAGGCAAGGCCCGTTTGTTTGGATTCATTGAGCTATTTTGATATGTGATGCATCGTAGTTAAATCGTGCATTCGTCAAAATAATGAATTAGAAGAAATCAACATTTTTCCCAATTTTTGGGTTTTGGACTCAAAGCCTTTTATGTACACTCTAAAACACATTCCTGCACATTACTGGAAAAACGTTGTTCAAATGTAAATTTATAGTTTCCAAGGACACTAAGGTTTTAGAAGTCATCAAACTTTAGCGTTCATTTTCTCGCTAATATTACCTCTGTCACCAGGCGATCCCCACCTAAAACAATCGCAACCATGTGGACTTTTATTGAATATAGAAGGGTATTCCTTTCATCAAAAGCAAGACAAATGAACAGGTTTTAAATTTACACCAATTGCTCAATACACACAACAAAATGACGAACGCCTGATTCTATAATGCTGAACGCCTGATTTTATAATACTGAGACATGTGGGAATTCAAGGTGCTAAACAAACACTGAGGAAATAAAGACTTTCTTTGGTTTGTGTTAACCAGATGTTGACATGGCAACTCCAGACGTACTCTTAAAGGGTCAAAAAGAAAAAAAGTGTCACGACACGGCGGAATCAGGCGCTCACCAATCGTTTGGATATGCAGTTATGAGTATCATCTTAAAGTCGTTTATTTGCCTTGATCTTAATTTCAAGAAATACCCTCGAGATATATGTTCAGAAGACGTGGGGGTCACATGTGTAAAAAGGTTAAAATTAGCGAGAAAAAGACAACCAAAATCCGGTAACTTCCAAATCTTGAAAGTCCCTGAAAACTGCAAATATACAATTTCTCTGTGTTTCATCAAAGTGTTTCAGTACAATCGATTAAGAAAAATGTGTATTTAAATGAACGTCTTATGTGTTGAGCTAAAGAAAAAAAAAGTATAAAAATTCTCGAGAATTGTTCTACAAGCAAAAAAATATATTTAATATATTTCTTCACTTCAATTTTTCTGACGAGCACCTGATTGCACCACGGTTACACACAATTGTGTTTTTGTTCTTGATGATAGCAAGATAGTACATAACAAGATGGGCCACTTCTCTCTTTGAGCCAATTAAAAAAGTGTCCTCAAAATTTGGTGGCGCCCTCTTCACAAAAGCGCACTCTTTGCGAACAGAGTTACCCTACTTGAGTTTTAAAAAATCAAAGTGAAACTAGCAAGTTTTGGGATAAATTTCGGAAGAACGCTTTTTAAAAATGGTTACGCTGACAAAAAACCTCTTCCGGAGGAAAAGGAGATGGTTTTCTTCGTTTAATTTGACTTTAGAATGAAGGGCGAGAGGTCATTAAAATTTTAAAAAACCTAAAACTCCGCACTGAACGTACCCAAACTGCTGATGAACAACAGTCGATCTGCGCACGCAAGGAGGTGCTATTCTTATTCTTCTTCTGGAAAAACGAAAGAGAGCTTCAAAACAGACTGCAGCGCCATCTGAAGCAAAGAGCCTACTTCCTGCGGACACTTTTTAGGCTGAGTGGCCCATCTTGTCTTGTACTATCTTTGATGATAGACACCATTTTATGTAGGCAAGGTCAATTTCGAGTTAGGCGTCTAAAAATGTGTAAATTTTGATGACAGGTCAAAAATGTAGTCCCACCAGAAAATATAAAACAAGTTATTTGTAGATGTTATTCCAAAAGGGTGTAGCTCAATTTTACAAATGGTTGTTTTTTTGTGAGAAGTGTAAACATTAGTTTATTTATAGGGTGTTTAGTGAGGGAAAAAAGCATTTTAAAAAGCTGTCTCAAATAGATTGTTTGAAATGTTACCATCTGACTCCTACCAAATTTTAATTAAAATTTTTTTCTGCTCAATATCATGAATTGTTGCTCACATGAGAATAGTTGTAACATTTTAATGGCACTACTTGGGCATATCGAGGGTTGACAAGGCAGAAAATCAGATCAGCAGCAAATCTGACCTAATTTTTCCCGTATTCACAAAATACCACAATGTAGTTTTTTGTACCCAACTGAAATGCTTTAGTATACTTGTTGATGTTTGTTTACCTAGCTTTATATTAATAGATAACAAATAATACACGATGTTAGCTTCGTTGTTATCACGCTGGACGACGGATCGGATGGCCCTTGGTCGTTTTGTGGTGTTTTCAAGGCTCTCAACCCTTTGGCTCGGTCCTATCGGAGACGGACGCTAAATTCGGAGGTCTGCCATATAAAGTAATCCAATGCTGTTGGTAGAGGCATTCAATCAATACACTTACTTAGTACTTATAAAAGAATGGAGGGAGGATGGCAGATTGTTTTCGTTAGTATTATTTTTGTTTTGCTTTGTTTTGTTTTGCTTTGTTTTGTTTTGCTTTGTTTTGTTTTGCTTCGTTTTGTTTTTGTTTTTTTTGTTTGTTTTGTTTTTATTATTGTTTCGCGGTGGTCTTTAGAGAGTTGAGAAAAAAATGAAGTCAGTAAAATCACCTTAAAAGCTGCCTTTCTCGAAATTGCATTTTTGCACTATATATTACAAAAGCTGCAATATCAAGAAAAGTATTCAAAATATCAAAAAAATCCATGAACCAGTTGGTTCTGAAGAGGCACACTCTCAAATATTTAATTTTTGAATAAGTCAATAGTAATACATTATTATTACAATTATTTTATATTCTCAGCTTTCATTATATCATAATTATTAATAGAATTTTTGTGGAGAATATCCCCGCTCAACAGCAAACTTTCTACACTTTACGATCTAAATGTACACTATTCTCCCAGCAAACCCTAGAACACTTAGAAACACTTTTGTCTTCCGAGGATGCATGTTCTATTAGCAGCCGATTAAGCGCTCAAATTTAAAAAAAAAAAAAATTCTTTGTCTATAGCCACCTTGGCTAAGTAAGAAAAATTCAAGTAAATTGTCTTTCCTGAGACGCAACGTCGGGCCCCTGACTGGATTCGAATCGATGCCAAAATAATTTATCTTGCCGTTTCAACAGCCTAACCTCAACACGACAACGCCACAGTAGATCTAAATCTATATCGTTTTCATTGCAAATACAGCCATCAGTGTAATTATAGCTTTTTATGCCCCCCCCCTCCCCACACACACACATCGACACAATTCAAATCATTTGGGAGGCGGGCGGCTTCCACACTGCTTGTAAGGATCAACTCAGTCCGAGATAGATGCAAAATCCTAGCTGACAAACGGTGACGTATATACTCAAATTAAAACCTCCCTACACACAAATTAAACCTCTGTCTTCTGTGTGTGACGACAAAGAGCTTATACACTATACCACAGATGCTGGTTATTCTTTTGCGCGGGTACGTTTGTATGTGTGTATGTATGTGTGTATGTCATACAATCCTGTTACATGGTCATTCCTTTTCAGTCTACTGTGAAAAGAGGATAACCGAAATGGTATGGCCATGTTACAAGATTGTGTGGCCTTTCCAAGACCATTCTTTACAGAACTGTGCTGGGGAAGAGAAGGAGAGGAAGGCAAAGGAAGATGTGGGTCGACAACATTACGGAGTGGACAGGGAAATCTTTCGCCCAAACTCTGGTGCTCATTAAAAAAATCGTGAAAAGTGGAGGCACCCGACGAGTTTCTCTGTCATACAGCGCCCCTACGATCCCTGTCAATTATGGGATCAATGACCAGTGATCAGTGATGTGTGTATGTATGTGTGTGTATGTGTGTGTGTATGTGTGTATGTATGTGTGTGTTGTTGTGTGTATGTGTGTATGTGCACACGGGCGTGTGTGTTTGTGGTGAAACAGCAATTCAATGTGCCAGTATTTGGACAATAAATAGTATTCCTATCTGTACCTGTTTTATTTTATAGTCATGGTAATACTCGGTTCTAAACGCCCTTCAGATGTTACGGCTTCTTAATACAGCGTTAATACCGTTTTCTAAAGACTATCTCCGACAGGGGTAAGCAAATGAGGTGCAGAAAATGCTAGACTCCGCACTCAACTGAAGATAAAGATTTCCCTTTTGGAGATTCAAAACCAAGTCATTTGCATCGCAGCACGTAACAAATACAGTTAAAAGAAAAGAGTTCAGATTGTCAAAGTAATAATATTAATAGCAGAAAGGAATTCTGAATTCAGGATGAGAAGCAGTTTTGTTTCCGTAAACCACCTTCACGTGTCATTTAAATCACTCCGATGATATTCTGCTACCACGAAAGATGCTCACAACGACTTAAAGTCCATCAATTAATTGACGTGCTGAACAATATCCACAGTAGTTTGAAGCATCAAGAAATTGGAAGGTGTATTGTTCAACGCTTTTCTTTCTGTTCGCCCGTCTGAAGATGGCACAAATGAGGTGAAGATGAATATTTATAAACCTCAATTTCCGCCGTGTTGAAAATCCCTGTGGTCTATTCAATGATTCACTTCTTTCTTTCACCTTTAGATTAAGCTGATCGGTCTGGTCCTGTGTGGATCGAGGAGAGCAATTTTCCTTAATGGCCCTGTGATTGTTCTCAAGTTTGCAATACCCTTTTTTCTTTTTTTTTTCTTTCCTTTTCTTAGAAATATGGTTTATCCATTACACCATGTACTGTCTGTTATCCCTCCCCCCTTCCCGTTCTCTACCTTTTTCTCTCTCTTTCTCTCTCTCTCTCTTTCTCTCTCTCTCTCTCTCTCTCTCTATCTATCGATCTATCTATTTATCTATCTATCTATCTATCTATCTATCTATCTATCTATCTATCTTTCTATCTATCTATCTATCTATCTATCTATCTATCTATTTATTTATCTATCTCTGTCTCTTTCTGTCTCAATGTTTTCTCCCTGTCCCCTTCTCTCTTTTCTCTTTGTGTTTCTCTCTTTCACTGTTTCTCTCTCTCTCT
>NW_004798051.1:320058-322113 GCF_000002075.1 Aplysia californica | reverse complement strand
TCTCCTCTCCTCTCTCCCACTTCTCTGTGTCTCCCTGTCGCCCATCTCCTCTGTGTGTGTGTGTGTGTGTGTGTCCGCTGTCTGCCTTTTTTCTGTTTATCTTTCTTGCTCCTTTGCTCGCTCTCTGTCAGTCAGTCAGTCTGTCTGTCTGTCTGTCTGTCTCTCTGTCTCTCTGTCTCTCTCTCTCTCTCTCTCTCTCTCTCTCCATCTCTCACACACACTCTCTCATACACACAAACTAACACACTCACACACAAACATAAACAAAGATACTTTAGTTCACATAAACAGCCACACATACACACACTTTCGTTCTCTCTTTCTCTCTCTCTCTCTCTCTCTCTCTCTCTCTCTCTCTCTCTCTCTCTCTCTCTCTCTCTCTCTCTCTCTCTCTCTCTCTCTAATACTCCAATATACTTCGAATGTAAATGCGCTCTGACATACTTACAATATTTCCATTAGACTGGATATGTTTCGTGAGCCGTTGGTGCTCATCTTACTGTCAGTTGGGCAAGAAATGTCAAGTAAAATCGAGAGAGGAAAACAGGAGGGAACTTATCTAAAGTATTAATAATATTTTTTTGAGTAGATTGGGTTTTTTTTCTCATTCCTCTGTACCTTTATTTTACAATTTGTTGTTTTACAGGTTCCTAGTGAAATCATATATGTATGTACGCACGTTTGTATCCTTTAATCAACTTTTTTCAGTTTAAAAATCTACACAAAAATGTATTTTTAATGGATAGCAAAATGTGTTGAACCAAAATAACACCCCCCCCCCCACCCAACTACAAAAAAACCCACAAAAAACATTTTATGACAATGGCTTAACTGGCGAAAGAATGCCGGTTTCCTTTGATTTCATTGTTTTGACGAGCGCCTAATTACCCAGTGACATTTCTATTCTAAAATGTTAAATAGCTTGAAGAAAGGTTTCTACTACACCTCGGGGTGACATAAATTACTATGAGCCAAACTCTGAGGCACTATAACAAAAAGTACGCCATAAGGTGCAACTACTCCTCGAAGACTGGGATGTTCGTTTAAAAGCTTATCGCCCTCCGCTCAAAAAGTGCGATCATTTCTCAAAGGGAAAAGTATTTTAGCTTGTATCTCATTTTTTTGTATTTGTGTATGCTATAGCATCAGACACAGCCCCTACTTGCTTTGACAGGCAGGTTCGAAACGAAGCAACTGCTAAACTATCTAATTCAGATGTGTTAATAGTTTACAAACAGGTGGCTAATTTATACGTGTAGCTTCAAATCATAAGTCAGATTAAGCTGACATTTAATATGTCTAAAAACTAGGACGCAATCTATTTCAAGGCTAATATCTCGTCCTTTGTTGGACAAATATCAACAAAACTTGAATCAAGTAAAACTCAACCAAGGGGTCTTCTATTCGTAAACACAAAAAATCAATGCACTTGATCAAGGAAAGTTTTAAAATTTTAACCAAAACTGGGTAAAAACCAGAACTTTGCACTTTCTTTAAGAAATAAACGTAATGTGTCTTTATTCTGCATTGACGTACACATTTATATAAAATTGATATTGTGACCCCTCCCCCTCCAATCCCAAAAAAGAAAAGAAAAAGAACTGAGGGAAAATGGTGGCTATTTGAATTGTATGCTCACCATAATTCCTCTCCAGACAAACTTGGAGACGCTGCTGGAAATTTGAAATATGGCATGTTTCTGGGTCCTGTGGGTTATATCTATAGACTCTATTTTTTAGATTGTCAGTGAGGACTCTCTTTCAGCCTTTCTATTTCAGTTCAATAATATTGTGTCCCCCCCCCCCCCCTTTTAAAAAGAAAAAGAAGAAACAAAAAGGAAACAATTGAAGTTTGTTTTTTTTAATTCGGGGAACGCCGAGTCCATTCATTTGTAAGCTTTCGGATTATAAGGCGTTCCCCAAACTCTTCTTGCAGCCATGCAAGGGTCACCCGTGGTGATTGGTGTCTAATTCCATCCTGCTGGAACTAGGCCACCTAAACAGCAAAATCCACCCCACCCCCTTCATTCCACTTCCCCCTTCCCCATCCCCCCCA
>NW_004798051.1:316468-318580 GCF_000002075.1 Aplysia californica | reverse complement strand
GGGGGGGTAATGAGAGATGAGAGTCAAAAGAACGTACATATTATTGCATCATAGAGTCACTTATTTCTCTGTACACTTAAAAGTTGATTAGTTTGAAAATGGGAGAACACATGATGACCAATAAACGACACAAAAAACTTGCCTTAGCAAAGCACACAACATTTATTGTGGAAGAGTGCATTAGCAGCTCTAAAAGCTGTTTTAACCACTGACCTATCAAATTGCTCACTATTCATATCGAGTGGCCTACCAACGTGATTTGGGTCAACTGCAGAGTAACTATTGCGATGGTGTTGTTTCTTTGATCTTTAACAACAATGGCGGAGTCAAAACGAAATATAGATTTACTTATAGGATCAATGTCTGATATCATAATATACTAAAAGACTAATTACAAAAACACAAGGATGTAAAATTATGTAACACTGAAACCCTTACCCTAACCCTAACCCTAATTCTAACATCAAACCTAACACTAAATCAAACCCTTACCCTAACCCTAACCCTAATTCTAACATCAAACCTAACACTAAATCAAACCCTTACCCTAACCCTAACCCTAATTCTAACATCAAACCTAACACTAAATCAAACCCTTACCCTAACCCTAACCCTAACCCTTACCCTAATGCTAACATCAAACCTAACACTAAATCAAACCCTTACCCTAACCCTGTGGCCTACAAATAACACACTGCAGGGTCTGTCAAACTCGAATGTGTAGGCTAGGATTTAAACAACCCAGAAGTGGACAAGGGTGAAAAATCTCGGAGGTCCCTCGGCAAGTTGCGTACGATAGAACCCTTGGTGGTCTAAAATCGATAAGAGTAGGCTTCGGCCGCCACCCAGGCAAAATTCAACCTACCAACTGAAAATAATTAGTGTGTTCCGCGCGTTTATATGACGTCATGCAGTTTTGAGCGCCGTAAAACACTTACCAAAAAAAAAAAAACAAGCCCAGAAGGAAATACTGGTATCGATACGTTTAAAATATTATGATTATTGGTTCCTCAGCGTTGTGGGCGACGGGGCATCGCTAAAGCTCCTCCAAGGTGCTCCTTCCTAACTAACGTCACGTGTACTCTTAGGCGAAGTAAAGATATCGACTACAGTGATCCCTAGTGCTTTCTCCTCCGTGAATGTCCGCAGTAAGATACAACGTAGCAATTATGCCCATACGTTTCATCGCACGCGTTAAAATTGGAAACAAGTTGTTCCAAAATGTTGTCAAATCTTTAAAGCAAAAGAAAACCTTTTAGCCTTTGACACATATTTTATTCTTTATGATAATACAAAATTTCAAAAGGCAGTTAGGGACATATAGTCACTCCTCATGGTACTTTTCTCTCTTTACGGTGAAATAAAAATATACTTCCTACTAACGCTAGTTAGGCTAAACGCATGAAGAAAAGTTTGAAGCCCGCAACTGCCTTCCCAGCGTGATAAATAAAACCTGTTTCGCTGAAACACGGGACCATATGACCATGAAGCTTAATTGCTCTCAGGAACGTCGACCAGCTGAGCAGTAATGGATCGGGTATTGCTAGAAATATTTGTGAAGCCATTGCTGTTGATACTGACTTGTTTTGACAACTTAAACACTGAGGGGATATTTGCTGATTTCTCTCTCTCTCTCTCTTCTGCACCACGTAGCAACTCCTGCTTTAAAAACAGACTTAAGAGCTGAGATCTACAGTCTACGGCTTGATATGTACAAGGGAGCTAAATGCATGAGGTGTTAAAGGATTAACACTGGACAGGCACAAAAAAAGGTACAGCACTGTAGTTAGTATTCCTCGTTTGCCATCCTCTCCTGTTCCTTTGTCATCCCTCTCCCCCCTCTCACACACGCATACTCTCTCTCTCTCTCTCTCTCTCTCTCTCTCTTTCTGTCTTTCTCTGTCTCTGTCTCTGTCTGTCTGTCTGTCTCTCTCTGTCTCTCTCTGTCTCTCTCTCCCTCTCTCTCTCTCTCTCTCTCTCTCTCTCTCTTTCTCTCTTTCTGTCTTTCTCTGTCTCTGTCTCTGTTCTGTCTGTCTGTCTGTCTGTCTGTCTCTCTCTCTGTGTCTCTCTCTCTCTCTCTCTGTGTCTCTCTCTTTCTCTCTCTCTCTCTCT
>NW_004798051.1:309338-312226 GCF_000002075.1 Aplysia californica | reverse complement strand
AATGAAGAAGAAGAAGAAGAAGAAGAAGAAGAAGAAGAAGAAGAAGAAGAAGAAGAAGAAGAAGAAGAAGAAGAAGAAGAAGTACAAGAAGATTTACAACAAACTGGACAGATAGAGGTGAAAATGTTAAATGTATTTTATTTAGGATTGGTCTTAATTTAGAGTTTCACAGCACTCTTGCTACATACGGTTTATGAGACGACCCTCAAATTTAGTGTCCATCTTAAATTAGACGCAGTAAATTAAAAGAGAATTTATGTTAATACATGTATTCGGTAAAAAAGAATTATGTCTTCCGAATTTCAACTACATTTTTGGAATATTCGTGTTCACCTTTTATGTTTAAGAAATCAATTGCCCTTTGTATTTTACTGGCGTCAATCACGTCATGTAGTCCATTATCTATCACTGTTGAGATATTGGTGCCAATACCAGGATAGAAAATATTGGGGTTAACTGGCTTTTAAAATATTAAAAAGCTTTTAAGTTTCAGTATCTTTTGCTTTATAAGGAATAAGATATTATTTTGGGCGAAGGTGAGAGAATTTGTTATTTGGGGATGGGGAGGTGGGAGGTATAATGTACTCACTTGACTCCTGGCTCATTGAAATGGCAAGAAATGCCACCTGTCGGTGCATGTCACTAGGGAAGGGCCACAGTAGATACAAAAATGTCTACCTCAGTCGAGTGGCACTTCGTCAACTGACAGGCCACCAGGCTCCTTGCTAGGACATCTCCACAGGCGCTAGATGGAGCAAGTCGAGGGCAGGGAGGGCACGCACTCAACAGACCACCACTCGGGTAGCGGGTGTCCATTGTGTCAACGTCTTGAACACATCAGCTCGCTCAAGTGATATCGCTCACAGGCCTCATCTACCTCCCACATTCTCATCTTGAAGAAAAAAAGGTCATGAACTGAGATGATTTCGTTCCGAAACAAAGCCGTTCAAGAATAGACAGTGCTCTTTTTCCTTCAGATTTTTCAGAGAATGTATAGAGAGGGAATCTTAAGGCGGCACAATGAACTACTGTTTTTTAAACGTAGAGACCCATAAAGAAAGCAAACAGTGTTTTATTATGTACTAAATACAATACTATTCTTATTTTAAAACAATCTTTATAAGAGCAGCCAAGTAAGAAAATTCACTACAGGCATGCTGCCACCAATGTCAGTCTTTCTTAGAACAGCACTCAGTCGTGACCGTTTGACTCGTTTATATTTGTCCAGGTGATATAATCAAAGAGATACATCAATTGCTGAGATGTACGGTTTTATTTAAGACAGCCCTATGCAGTGTTCCTTCTGGAGTTTTTAAACTAAAGGGTAGCTACAGACTTCTACATAAGTTAAGGACCACCTTGATAGATGGCCCTGATTTTTTTAATCCAAAAAAAAAAAGATACCAAAGCATGTTTCATAATTCTTTTCTTGTGAAAGTGTTTATGGGTTAACAGTGCGTACTGCAAAGCTTCCTAAAGGGGCAAAACCACCACGTGTAGCACAGAAATCATCTGGGACTTTCAGCCAAATTTGCTGTCTTTATCCACTTGTGTTCGACACCACAGACATTCCTCAGTTAAAATGTCTGGCGAAAGTCGTGATAAACGGACGTATGGTCTCGAACTGTCCTCATTTTGGTGGCAATATAAGCCCCCGTTTGCACAAAATCCAGCATCGCATCAAGATGCCTCCAAGACGAAAGCTGAGAGACTTTGATCGTGTCAGGGCTATGGCATGGCTGCAGGATGGAGTTGGAGTCCGAGAAGTTGCCAGAAGGCTTGCAGCGTCACACTCAGTCATGTCCACATGAGGCAGCGCCTTCAAGCCGCTGTATTAGTCCACGACCATTCAGTATTGTATGCATGTTGCCAACACCTGTGCCAGGTGTCCAATCAAGAACCCAAGGCTGATTGCAGGACACCAGGAAAGTCGTCTTGTTTTGTGCAGGGCCCACCAACCATGGACACGTGCCCAATGGGGCCATGCATTGTTCACAAATGAGTCACGATCGATGATCAACCCAAAAGATTGACGCATGCGTGTGTGGCAGCGTCCCTGAGAACAGTTGATGCATATTAATGCAGAAGGTGACTCTTTTCGCAGGTGGCTCCACAATGGTAGGGGGGGGGGGTTTGGAACACACACAAACCCCCCCCCCTTTACCATGTTGATGGTATTCTGAATGGCCAACGGTACCTGCAAGAGATTCGACAGCCACTCGTCACAGCTGGTCTCCAGCACAATGGCCAACATGCAATACTCCAGACTCCAGGACGACAGCGCC
The DNA here is from genome assembly GCF_000002075.1 of Aplysia californica. Taxonomy (NCBI): domain Eukaryota; kingdom Metazoa; phylum Mollusca; class Gastropoda; order Aplysiida; family Aplysiidae; genus Aplysia; species Aplysia californica. Next base: position 309,941 of record NW_004798051.1, on the reverse strand, counting down.
TCCCCACATCGTTGCCGAGAAGTAGACGTGTTCATCAGGCAAGCAGGGATTGGAAGAATGCCATGATCAGCCAACAGTCCCGACTTCAACTCCATCGATAATGTTTGGGGTGAACTCAGACAGAGAATCCAGCAGCACCATCCACCACCAGCTAACCGACAAGAGCTGCTACAGATCCTGCAGGAGGAGCGGGCAAACCTCCCTAAGGCCTTCATTGCCACCACCATCAACACCATGAGGGGACGCTGCCATGATTTGCATTACTCGGCGTGGTGGGCACTCTGTTTTCGAACTGACTGTCAGGGACACTAATTCCTGGAATTTTTTTTAAAGAATATTGTTGTTTCTAGCGATATATTGTTCAAGCTCGTGACGTCATCATTCGGAAATTGAATTAATTTTGTTTAGAAATGATTATTTTTACTATCTTTGAAGTTTCAAATGTTTTGCTTTTCACCTATTTGTGCGGTGACAGTGTTTGAAAGTTGTCCTTAACTTATGTTGAAGTCTGTAATTCATTATTTATAATAGAATGGATTTCTAATACTAAATCAGTTTTACAGAATTTCCAGAGATCGAGGAAATTAATAATAATAATAATAA
>NW_004798051.1:305842-307147 GCF_000002075.1 Aplysia californica | reverse complement strand
TAACAAGCCCCGAAGTTAGATGAATTTGAGCAATAGCAAGAAAGAATCAAGCTGCAGATTCCCCCAGCAGTTTATCCAACTACTTATCTTTCCATGCGTCAACAATGTCGCTCAGTTATAAGTGTGGCAAGTGGCTACGCGCAGTACTGATTTTGTGAATTTATTAGAAATAGGGGGGGGCTCAACTTGTGATAGTAGACATTTTTGTGTTAAAATGAACACTTCAGTGAAAATTACTTATGCTCATGACTTCTTCCTTGATGTGTCTGTCGTCTAGAAAAGAAATGGATTATCTGAGGAAAACTGGTTTGCAACTTCAATATTTGATTTCTACACACAATTGCTTTTTTCTGTGAGTTAAAAACATACACACACACACACACACACACACACACACACACACACACACACACACACATACATACACACACACACACACTCACACACATACATACACACACACAGACTCACACTCACACTCGTACTCCCAAAGAAAACCAACTGGGGTGTTCGAGAAATACCACTTTTAAAATCTCAATCGAAATTGAGTAGAATGTAAAATTTAACTTTAATTAATCAACCATAATGTGCATTTCATATTTATTTGGAACTGCCTTTGCTAAACAAACTTAGAGCAGGTGGTGGCTATTTAAATTATAAGCTCCCGGGTGTTTATCATTTCTCTCCAGACAAACTCAAATACGCTGATGGGAATTTTGAGCAACTGTGGCGTTTTTCTGAGTTGATTCCCTGGAACTCCTGTTCAAAATTGGGTTACAACCTTTTTAATGTTTGACGGTTGTTTCCGTAGACTCTGCTGTTGAGAAACCTGCAAAGGAAAAATCACACTTTGAATGAATTTCGTTTACACACTGTCTTTGGCCATGTCAGTTTTAAAAAGGTTACAAGTTAATGCATACATACACTTTGACAGCACTTTGTAAGCTAATTTATTGTAAATCATTAGTAGTAATGATCCTGTGTATGCATTTTTTAAAATGCTGACAGACAAAAGTCAACAAGCCATAGATGCGATCCTTAAAGTTTCAGGGATTGGAGGCCTCAAATGCTGAAGAGGGGGTTAAAATTATGTTTAATCAAATGTGCCACATTGAGCAGTAATTGAAATAAAGATGTTTGTATTTGAATACACCCCCCCTCCCCCTGGATGGCAGATACCCCCAAAATGTTTGTAATAACCAGCAAATATTGACAACTTCAAATGTCCAACTCCTATTTTCCGAAAGCTTTGCCCAGGCCATTAACTAATATTGCTTCCCTGTTCCCTCCAAGTCTCTTTCGCTG
>NW_004798051.1:298342-303342 GCF_000002075.1 Aplysia californica | reverse complement strand
GTGAGTCTGACATTATCAGAGATGTTTGTTATAGCGTCGACCTGGTGATAAAACCCACTAACCCACAAAATATAAAAAAAAACATTTATTGGCCCTATCGATAGTAAATTGTCCATTTCATATGCTCACTCAAAGATAGATCTCAATTGTGTCTAGAAATATCTTTAAAACATTAGAAATAAAACCGTATAACCCGGAACCCATCGGATTTTAACCTGATAATTCCGACTATCCCACCTGCGAGGGACGGAATGAGGGTTGGCTGTTTCTATCGCGCTAACAATGAGGGGCCACATGCTACGTTACCGACTAACCCCGGCTTCGACTCCTCTCCGAACTTCGTTTGACATCAGATTCAGACCTGTAATAGCCCAGAATTTGCTCACATAACCGTGGGAGCTCTCCAAAAAGGAATATTCGTGTAATATGTCTTGTTGGTTTCATTGGGGGGTTATATGGATCTGGTTGGTTCCTCTTTTTTCTTCGTTTTAATGCTGCTGATAATGTTATTAATGACTAAAACTCCCCACTGTTCCCACAGAACTGTTTATCTCGTGACAATTCCGGTATTTGAAATGCATCTTTATGGATAAAAAAAAAAAAAATGAAACTATGTTTTCTGTCCGAGTGGTTTTCTTTGTCTTTGTACTCGAAATTCACCGATTGTGAAGGCATTTTCCCCTGTTCGGACTACTGTCTCTTCTCCTAATCATTTTTCCTTCACAATTGAAAGGACGAAGTAGATAGCATTTTCTCCTTTACTAACTCACTCCAAAAAAAAATAATTGTGGGACCTGTCCAGCACACCGTCTGCCCCCAACCATCGTTGTTTTTTAAAGTGCATTTGCTGTGTTTATTGCAGTCATTACCTTATGAAACATCGTTCGACTTTCTTTGAAAGTTCATTTCGTTTGTGTTTTGAGTAGATTATTTTCTCAGTGTCATAACCTAATGCTTTATCTTTATATCAAACATTAGCTTACATAACGCTATAACATTCAATAAGGTGATGCCACTCTTGCTGCGTCCCCTCTTACCCTCAGCGCAGTGGAAACTGATCAACGTGACCAGGCTAATGTCACATCAGCTGATAATACAACAGTTATGTCACCTTTGATCTCTGCGAAAAGGACACGGCATGAAAACGATTGGAAGGGTAACAAAAAGAAGAGGTTGAAAGAAATGGGGATGCCTCTACCCATGTCAAGGCACGAAGCGAGCAGGATGTGTACTTGACGTCCTTTGCAGTTGTAAACTGGTTGGTACAAAATGCAATGACATCACTGGTCACTCTCTTGGAAAGAAAAGAGAGCCTACGTATATGCCACGATAAACATAATAGACAAAAAGAGATCTTACACAGCAAGGGAAAACCTAAGGAGAAATTACAGCCTTCAATGACACTTAAAAGAGTCAATGGTCAAAGAACACCTGTTTGTAAACCAATCTTCAAAAACACCTCAGGCCTGACCAACTGGTTTATTTAAAGTGTCTTCTCCGAAAAAAACTCCAAGAGGTCCACCCCCTTAGAACACATCACGCCCACCATGAGAGAGCCAAGGATGACAAGTTGTTCCATTAAGAGGAAATTTTTGACAAACTTTCGAAGATATCCTCCTGTCTACAGATGACAATCCAGAAAACGTCAGATCTACATGAATTATACATGGAGAACTTTGCAGAGAGGGTGAAAGACACATTGAGCTATCAAGTGTTCTGCCAAAAGTTCAAGAAAAAAAAATTGGGTTTACTTTCAACCAAGAAAGACTAGTGCGACATTTGTACAAAGTTCAAATCTGAAAACTTCACAGAAACAGAACACACAGCTCAAATATGAATATGAGGAAAGCTGCAGCTAGACCAGAAAAGGAGAAGGACAGGGAGGCTGTGTGTGTCCTTTGTATGGAGATCCAGTGCGTCCTTCTGGCCTCATCACTAAAGACTTCCACCTTATAACCTTATATAAAACAAAACTGGCTGTACACAATGTTACGACTTTGGATCTTGCCACCAGAGACGCCAGATGATATGTCTGGTATGAAAGTGAAGTTGGTCTGGGCTCCAACAGTTTTCATTATGTCTGACTCACTAACTGATATTGCAAGTGACTGACTTCAACCATTCCATCATCTGCAGTGATTGGCGCAACTACTAAAACAGACAGCCACCCTGGTGAGTGCAATAGCCTCGCTGGCCAAAGAGCTTGACATCACAGTTGAGCATAAATTCTCCCCAAGGGCCATACCCAAATGGAAGTGGATTCAGTCCATGGCACTATTGAGCGATCGCTAAAAAACGCACTTATGTACATTCCAATGGACTACGTGAACATCATGCTCAAAGCCAGACGCATCCCCAGGCCCTATGAAGTTATGTACCTTGGCCACAGCTTTTTCAAAGATTTCGCAAAGGTCGGAGAGCACTAAACAATCCGTCCAGGGAGAAAAGCAGGCGATCCTACTGTCACTGACATGCAGGCATCAAAGTACACTCCAGTCTTTAAAATTCAGTACAAGCTGTACTTTGATGATGGATGGCAGGCGCTGCAAGGACCAAGAAAGCTGAACACCATGTGTACGACGGTTACTGCTGGACCTCTCTGCAAAGAAAGATTGAAGATAACTGCCAACCAGTATAAACATCTACTGGAGTTGAAGGCCGTCGTACCACGATGCTACCACAATTACCATGAAACTTTGCCTCAGTAAGAAGTTTTGAAAGCGATCAACCCAAATTCGATTATTGTAGATCTTTCAAAACAATGGTAACTTTTGTCGTATTGCCTTGTTGTAGCCATAGGACACAGAGTGAGACAGACATGCTCTTCTATCGTCGAGAAAACTAAATAAAGTAGTAGTTGTCAAGCCACGCACCTTGGAGAAAGTTGGCGCATTCTTTGGTACTCACAAAGTCTTTTTGTATAATAATGATATATCATTATGTAACCAACTTCTCCCAAACCATTGCTGGGGTAGCAGAGCTTTTGTGTGGCTTTGTACTTTCATTTCTTTCTTAGTATTATTTTTTTCCAGGCCTTTGAATGGCCACCCAGTGCCAATAGTACCATGTCAGATACAGTCATAAATTCTAAAAGCCTACTGCTGCTGCTGCTACTACTGTTTTTGTTGCTGTTGTAGTTGTTGTTTTTGTAGTTGTTGCTGTAGCTGCTCTCCCTTACCGTTCCAACCTCCTGTTCTTTTACTTTTATTGTAATTAATATACCCATTGCTGTGTTCTGCTTCTTCTACTTCTATCAAAGGTTCAACTTTGTGACTGCTGTTTTTGCCCGAATTGACTCCGTAGCACTGAAATGGCAGCAGCTGATAGTATGTTGGTCTTCCTCCTCCTCCTCCTCCTCCTCCTCCTCCTCCTCCTCCTCCTCCTCCTTCTCCTCACCTCTTCCTACTCCTCCTCTTTCTTCTTTTTCTTCTTCTTCTTCTTCCTCTTCTTCTTCTTCTTCTTCTTCTTCTTCTTCTTCTTCTTCTTCTTCTTCTTCTACTATTCTTCTTCTTCTACAAAAGATCTTGACGATTGAAGCAAGTGATCAAATACGTTACCGTCAAGGGTGGCTTGGCTGCACTCAACCAAAGTCAAGGCCAGCAGTGGCTTCCTGATAAAACCGGTCAACCCACAAAATTGAGGGTTGGTCGGTTTTATCCAGGAAAATTTGAGCGACATAACCGTCTAAGCCACACAGTTTCATTAAAAGCAATTTTTAAAGGAAAAACAGGTCTACAGATTTTAGATAAAGTGTTTTATAGGTGTTTAAAGCATTGCTTTATCGTTAGACGCCTTTGTTTTGAAATAAAACAGTTTTTTCCTTCTCCTGTAGAATTTACCTCGCTGGGGTTAGTCGGTTTTATCACAAGGCCGACGAGTCATAGTGTTGTGTATTCTTAACGCTTATTCTAACACTGTACACTGTTTTAGGTGGTGGGGGTGGTGGTGGAACTTTCAATCAATTTTAACTTTCTTTTTTCTTGTACAACCGATTCAGGTTGATGAAGAGCCTAAAATGTCTAGCTTGGGATTCGATTCATAACCAAACAAATCAGTAATGCACCAGCTGTCAGTCAGTGGGCAAGGCAGTTTTACCAATTCTGGGTATTCTATGTTGTATTGTATCGTAACTAATGTCCGCTTTGGACATAATAGGAAAACACGTCTCAGGTTTTGTTTAAGTATGTGTTATATGACGTAGTTAACACAATTAAGCTAAAATATAAGTGCCCAAAATTAGACGTGTTACAAGAGAGTAACAAACTGAAAACGAAGAGGGAAAGATATGGACAACAGATGTTTGATTGGAAAGAAGGAGCAAACCGCATCAGAGCACCCACCAACTACGTACGGTCACGGGTTGACAGTCTTCCTATCCCAGCTGTGATGGCTTAGGACAACACAGTGGGAGGTTTTCTTTGAAAAAGCGACAACTGAATGCATTGGGTTGAATTGAAGAATTTCGAAAGACAAGAGCAACAGTAACAACAACAATAACATAAAAAACAACAACAACAATAACAATAACAACATCATCAACAACAACAACAACAACAACAGCAACAACAAACACAAATTAAATACACCAAAAACGGAATCAGGAAACAGCAACAGATGCAGCAGCAGTGAACCTCAGACCAAATTGTTGACGCTTTGTACTAAAAAATAGTATTTTTCAATAAATTAAAATTTGTTTACGGGCAATTATTGCGGGAGCGGATGAAAAGAGATTCTCCTCTTGCTCAGGGGGACCTACCCAAACTCAAACTCCTTGTCCCTAGCTCTAAGCATTCTGCACCCTCTTCTGTCCTGTCGAATCGGCACTCGATTCCAAAGCCTTCTCGCTGCAGGTGCTTTTTGTTACTTCTAAAAGCTAGAGAGTCGCCGTAGAAATCTCCTGATTTGACCTTTTTGACCGAATGTCTGTGAGTGGATGAGGATAAGAATACGTGTTAGGAATTTTTCTCTCTCTCTCTCTCTCTCTCTCTCTCTCTATGTGT
>NW_004798051.1:292423-294923 GCF_000002075.1 Aplysia californica | reverse complement strand
ACAAGTGACAGGAGAAAACGGGCAGGGGTGGGTAGCATAATTCCCCACTGCCGACTTTGATCTTAGATTTGAGGCGGATGTGGTGGCATCCATAAGAGCATCTGTGTTTCTCTTTCCTACCCTGGATGTTGGTTCTGAATGAATCAGTATATTATTAATTTTTCTCGTGCCATTGCCCTAGGTGCCCTTAGATTCCTTGGGTTCTTTCTTGTTTCGCCCCTGGCGGAAACTGGATCAGAGAGAGAGTGAATAAGTGAACACAGTTGGAACCTATTCGATCAGCCGTAACGATAACCATTTTCAGAATCTCTCCGGTCGGACGCGAGGTCTTTACTGACATGTCTTAACATTTTTGTTCTCCACATGTCGTGTAGGTTAACTAGCTAACTCTTTGCTCCTGGCTCCCCGTTTTATCCCCAGGGGCTCAATGGCTCTATTTCAGCTGATTCAACAACCGCTCGCGGGCGCCTGAACGGGCTGTGATTAGAAACAAAAGTACACCCATCAGACCCGTATTGTTTTCTGGAAGTGGATAGATATTGAGAGCCGTGAGGAGAGACTTTCCTCGAAGGTATGCGGTGCTTGTTTCAAATGTCGATAGGCCTGGAACATAATTTAAGCCCCTGTTCTGTTACTGTCTGTATACAATGATCAGCAATAGATCTACACAGACTAATATTGTCAAAGTTACAGCTAGACTCTCTACTGTAACATTTTAAGACTGTTCGGTTATAAAATGTTACGAACGCATTAGTGTTTATCTCGGGCTGTTCCTATTTTTAGCAGAGGTAGATCTAGGTGATTTGCTTTGTGAATGTTTGTTTCTTCATTTATTTAGCGATTGAGGGGATGGAGGTCCGGTTGCATTTTATGATTTGTTTCATGGGTGTTCGGTTACTGACCTTCTGTTTTGTTAAGGTTGATAGTTTATTTCATGTTTTGTTGTTTGTTTTTTAAATATTATTATATTTACTTTTTTAGGAGGGGGAAGGGTTGGGGGGAGAGGAGTTTCAGAATAGTTCTAACATTGAAATCCATTGGATAGAAATCAAAATAAGTCTGTTTTCTTTTATCAATTAGTATAATGTATATCTAATTAAATATTGAACAATGTTTAAAGCAAATATTTACCTTGCCGGCTGCTGAGGTGCTGATGACTACTAAGGGGCCGAGGATGGTGGTTTTTGTAAAAAAACAACAACAACAAAACACACACACACAAAACAAACAACAACAAATCTGAAACAACAATTTGCCGTCACAGTTGTTCTTTTTTGTATTTCCTAAAATATTTTTTCGTATGTTCTGTGTCCTGGTGGAAGAGCTCCACTCGTGGCATTAGCACTACGTACATAGGTTGTTTAATGAACATGCTGACACTGACCTTCTGGAGTTTCTCCCCTGGGATAAAATAAATAGAGACCAGACAAAATGGTTTTGTAGTTGGAACATGACGATACAAGCTGCCGAAGATGCCATGGGATACATATTTAAAGCAAAATCGACACATCGACACATCGACACATCGTTTGGTGTATTACAGGTAACCGCAAAATGCTAAATATAGTTATATATCTTAGTATTGTGAACCATGCTCTATCTATAAGAAAATGGCATTGGAAGAAACGAAAAGGGTTGTTTTTTAATCATTTTTTCCGATTAAAATATTTGGGTCTGGAAGTGTTTAGAACAGTCTAGCTCTCTAATGTTGTTACAGTTCATTCAACTACTACACTTCAGTTGGTTAAGACTTCAGCTATGCCCCAACATTATTTTTTAAATTTAGTTGACCCGATCTAGAATCTAGATTCAACTAGAACAGTCGTATTTTGAACAGGAAGTTAGAGAGAATGAAGAAAAAAAATCTATATTATCTTCAAATGATTATCTTACATAAAGTATTGTTACATAAATGATGGTGGTAAATGACGATTTATACATCGAATGAAATTGCCAGCTTATATTCACAAGTTTTAACAAATGGTTACAATCGTCAGTTTCGCAATTAGGATAATTAATCATAGTCTACCACTGTAACGTAAGCAATAAATTGTTTATTCCATATTGATATCAGCTGACAAAATGTGAGGCATTGTGGTGAAAATCACACGCTTGTCAAAAATAATTAAATCTAAAAAAAAAAAACCCAGCATTTTTCCTCTCGTTGGGTAACATTTTTTTTTTATCGAATATTAGAATATTTGGTTTTTTTTTAATTTTACCTCAGCATCTTTTAGGTAAATTTAAAAACACATATGTGTGTTAATGTTACGGGACAAACGTCGCTTAAAGACAAAACAAACGTAAATTTGTAGTTTCCAAGGGTTCTCAGACTTTCGAAGTAAAAAATCAGGTGACCCCCGCCTCCTTCAAATACAAATATTGACTTCCATTCATGATAGTTGAGTATTTTTTCGTCTAAAGGAAGACAAATGAACAAGCTTTTAGAAGATACCAATAACTCAATAAACCTAAAAGTTGATGAGCGCCTGATTCCATG
>NW_004798051.1:282423-287423 GCF_000002075.1 Aplysia californica | reverse complement strand
AAAATGAATGTTATTGTTGAGTTGAAATGTGAATTTCTGCTCCTTTCTCCTTGTTCTTTTGGTGAGGAATTTCGTCAGTACCTTCTCTAGTACATAATAATAATAACAGCGAAACGAGGTCTGAGAGCGGGCAAAGAGAACTTTGTCTTTAAATCATTGGGAACGCTCATTCTACCCATTCCACAACAGAATGAGCGGGATTTTTGGGTTAGTCTTTATAAAAAAAAGAAACATAACTTCATTAATCAAACTGGGCTTTTGTCTTTTGTTTTCTAAATCTGAGGTTTAAAAAAAGGTATGTTGCAACATACAATGAACTATGCAAATTCAAGCTTTTATATGCGGTCAAAAATTCGTTTCACAACTTATCCTCAAATATCTTTTTAACGGGTGAAATCAATGTCACCCGTATTTTGCACTGCAGTTTGTATCAATTTGTCTTAACTTAATCATATTTTTCCACAACATTTGAGGCTAGATTAAAAAACATTTCTTCATAAATTTAAATAAAATACTACAAATCTCCTTCACGAGGAAAATGGAATTGTTCATAGCACTTCCCCCTTTTCACACATATTTTGTATACGCGTATGTGTTACGTCACAGTTCACCAATGACACTTTTTAGTGGTAAAAACTAGTTACAAGAAATTAATCTCTTAATGAACACTTTTTTGCAATAGCGGTTCTCAAAACATGTATTCAATAAAGTTAATCTTGCGATAAGAAAATGATGACAGATTTGCTTTTAAAAGCAGTATCGTCCCAGCTGCAAACCTTTTCAAAATCAGTAGAAACCACACACTATGATTTTGCATTAGTATTTATTGAGGAATTTTCTGGAATAGAGTTAACGGGTATTTACAAGTAATATATTGATCTGTTAAGAGAAATTACACAAGTCACTGTGCAAAAGCTGGAGGGTTTATGCTCGATAGTAGAGGAGATATGTGACAATAAGTTGCCCCACGAATTTTTACCGCATTATAGTTGTTGGAAATGTGCCCCCAAATTGTCTACATCTGCTGCTAATATAGGGCATACTTGTCCGACTTCGTCATTTAGAGTTCAATTGTCACTGGTTCTTTTCGTCATTCCAGGGGAATGTCGTTGAACCCCTGCAAAATACGTCACTCACGGAGACAAATTAGAATGTAATTCTTCTAGTTCTATCACTGTAACACCTGGGCAAAAAAACATAGTCCATGTATACAGCGAATTCTTAATATATCGATGTAAAACTTTTTTTCTCAACCTTAAGGGATAGTGGCACCACCTGTACGTGAACATGAAAAGAACGAACTCGATTTTAACCACCATAGTGTGATAAATTAAAAGCAACCTATGTTTTTTTTTCTATTCAAATCTTAAGTTAAACTTGACTATATTTCCTCTCCTTTAACTAATTGACCTCTCTGGAAAACGTTGGCACATGATGTTGAAGACCTTCATGTCTAAAAACAACAACTAGTTAAGTAGAAATAGGAATTATTGAAATAACTTCTAACACCTGGACAGCATTTTATTTGTGTTATAACCAATTGACGTCATTGGTTAAGTGATTGGAAAGGGCAGCAGGGCGAGATGATAGGCAAACCTAATAAAGGCCGCCATATTCGTCGGAACTTGAGTGAGTCCAAGAAAGGGAACCTTGAAGTTTAAACTTTAGAGAACTTCAACATTTTCTTTCAAACAGGACCAGGTGAACATTAAAAGTTGCCTTGAAACATACGGCACATCATTTGAAGACAGTTACCTCATAAATAACAAGCAGATAATCCTCTTGTTTGTTGTTTGTTTTGGTAAGTGTTTTACGGCGCTTGCAACAGCACAATAAAGTCATATGAGCTCGCGAGACACATTGAAAATTTCCAGTTTGTAGGAGTTAATTTTGAATTTTGCCCTGATGGCGGCCGAAGGCTGTTCTTGACGATGTTAAGACCACCAAGAAATCTTTAACATGTATAACTTGCTAATGTGACCTTCGAGATTTTTCGCCCCTTTCAGAGAAGGCTAAGTGTTAGACTCTACCTACCCTAAGATTAGGGGTGTGGCTGAAAGACAGCAGTAAGAAAGAGTCAAGTAGTAGCAGTAAAAGGGCTGCAGAAAGAGTCAGGAGCCCAGAGGAGGGTGCAAAAGGGGAGGGGGTGGGGGCAAAAAGTGGAGACAAAAGCAGACAACAGAACATGGTTAGAGAGGAGGAAAAGAGGTGAGAGGGTTAAAAGAGAGACTAACTCTGTAACCTTTAGACCGTGAGAGCCCTCAGCCCTCTTTTTTGTGCACAACAGGGGCACCAAGATTGTTTTGAAATTAACCCAAAATAGGCAATGAAGTAAGATGGGATGCGTTCAGAACAAATAAAATATGACAGGGTACTACTCAAATGCCGCATTCAAAAACATGTATTAAGGCCAAAAAAAAATCTGGGTTCGTATACCCTTTTTCATTTAACGATCAATTTGATAAAATTCGTTCAATATCATGTGTGACTTTTGGATAAATTTTAACTCTGAACGCTTCGCATAACAAATAATATTTGCTGCAGGCCTTCCATTGTTGAGAATAACAGTTACTTTTGATGGACTCGACAACTGATTCCAATCTTGACACAGAACTTTTGTTAATGTGTCTTAGTAGATCAGAAAAAAGTTGTTTACATCTGACAATAAATAAGCAATAACTCATCATTTTACCGTTGTCAATTTGTGTAAAATTTCAGCTATGTTACTGTATTCATTTTCCCATCAGCCAGACTTACAATAAAGATAAACAAAATAAGCCCATTTTGTTGCAGGCAGCAATCAAGATGATCATAATAGCATAGCTTATGCCCTGGAATGCTTTAAAGACCAGGGTACGATCTTAATTGATGTTTACTTACTGACTGTTAGAAAGTGGGACTGCACTTAGTAAGGTAAAAATGCTTTTCGTCCCAGGAAGAAGTACTTTTTGGTCTGATGCTACAGTTTCAAAAGACATGAAAAGACCATATTATAGAGGTTATCTTAGTTTTTAATTTTGTAAGTCCAACTAGAAAAGAATCAAAAATTAAATTCTATAAAAGCTGTTTCCTTTCTTTAAATAGATTACCTTTCTTTATGTATTACATTTTCTACAACCGTTACCTACCGTAGGCTCGTTGTGTTACGTATAATATGACCTCGTATTCAGAAGGCATATTTCTGCAAAATTTAGTAGTGGTTAACACAGATCAGAGACTTGATTAAGTAACCATGTTTCGATATTTTACGTTAGGGGGGGGGGGGGGGGGCTCCAATAATATCTGGCAATTTAAAGATGTTCTCTCACCATTAACCAATTTTTACCCTAAAAGGGGTCAAAACATTGCACCTTGGCGAGCACCTGAGACTTCTGTGACATTGTGACAGAAATTAGGTTTGACCCACCCTGATGGTCCAATTGGTATTTAGAGGTAGGGGAGAGCAGGGGTGAACTTGTTTTAGTTTAATATTTTCCTTTATTACCGGGGGGGGGGGGGGGAGGGGGTATCAAACAATTGTATTTATTGTTGTTTGGATTTCTTTTAAATTATTAATGTCCTTTCTTTTCTCCGGGTTGGGGTGGCGGCGGTATCAGGGCATAAACTAAAGACCACAATGGGAAACGTCGACTTATCGTTAGGCACTACCTTTTGGAATCTAACCACCCGCACGGAGCGAAGAACCGCTCTGACATCGACAGTGCGAATTTGCTGGCGGGGCCTGGCAGGCCATGGCGGGCCAGAGGCTATCCAGGTCTCTGGTTGCAGGTGTGATCTGCTAGAATCTTGGCCTGGACCAGACACTGAACAGCTGTAGTAAACAACGGTGTCGGGAATTGGTGGGTCGAGAGAGCGGCGGGGCAGGTTCGACGCTGGTGGTTTCGACCATTAGATCATCAAACTTTGCCAGATAGTGTGACGTTTAGGTAGAGAGAGAGAGAGAGAGAGAGAGAGAGAGAGAGAGAGAGAGAGAGAGAGAGAGCGGAGAGAAGGAAAGAGAGAGACAGACAGACAGACAGACAGACAGACAGACAGACAGACAGACAGACAGACAGACAGACAGACAGACAGACAGAGCGAGAGAGAGCCAGAGAGAGCCAGAGAGAGCCAGAGAGATAGAGAGAGAGACAGAGAGACTGAGACAAAGAGAGAGACAGAGAGAGAGACACAGAGAGAGACAGAGAGAGTGAGAGAGAAAGTGCGAGAGACTATCGATCTACTTTGTTGCTATGCAAGCGACAGGCAGGGGTTAGAACTTGGATAAGGGTGCGTTTATGGGGGTAGGTCATGGAGGGGTTGATTTACCCCAGGTTTTTTACGAGATAGAGATAGAGAGAGAGAGAGAGAGAGAGAGAGAGAGAGAGAGAGAGAGAGAGAGAGAGAGAGAGTGAGAGAGAGAGAGAAACTGAAACATGCTTCAGAATTTGTTGTGTATCATAAATCGAAGCAAAACTTTCAGACTACAAAGTGTATGAACTCTTTGCATTACATTTTACATTCTATACAAATCTTCAAGGGGTCTAAGGAGGTAGGGTGAAAAACAAAACTATCCTCAAGAATAGTGCTCTAATTCTCAACCTCTACCAAATCTTTTTGTGGGTTTTTAAAAAAATAATTTATTTAAAAGGGCTCAGCACCTTTTATAACCATTTTTAGAATTACATTTCTGTTTGGATTGTATTGAGAAACTTTGATTAAAGGTAAATTTTCAGTTTTCGAGTACAATCAAGCTTTGGAAAACACCGGATTTTGGTGGTTATTTTCTCGCTAATTTTACATCTGACACCAGGCGACTCCCACCTCCTTCAATCACAAATACCCCGACTTTTATTCAAGATAAATACGTATTTTTAAATCAAAAGTTAGACAAGTGAACAAGCTTTCAAATGGTACAATAACTCCACATGCCCCAAAAGTGACTACAGCCTGATTCCACCACGATGTATGATTGTGTGTGTGTGTGTGTGTGTGTGTGTGTGTGTGTGTGTGTGTGTGTGTGT
>NW_004798051.1:274904-282323 GCF_000002075.1 Aplysia californica | reverse complement strand
CACACACACACACACACACACACACACACACACACACACACACACACACACTCACACACACACACACACTCACGCACAAACACAGGCTGCGCTGCCAACACTATCATTCCACTCCCCCTGGAACCCTTTTTCTAAACAGCCGACGTCCTCTCTTACCCCACCCATCTGTCAATGGAACGAATCTATTTACAAGTTCTTCACTTAAGTCCTGCAGAATCCTTGTAGCTGCAGACCATTTCGGGAACGGGACATTCTCCAGCTATCAAGATCTCTCTCACCTTAAGACTCTTTAAGCTTACTCAAAACTTGTGGAAAACTTAGGCGCTGTATACTTGGTCGAAAAACTGTTTACGTTACCCCCCTGAAAGGAGCGCATTTGCACGCATTTATTAAGCGTGGGCCGAGGAAACTGCCGCTACCCGTCACTGCCTGAGGGGGATCTCTGTCCATCACCGGCTTGCCACGCAGAGAAAAAGCACACGAGAGAGAGAGAGAGAGAGAGAGAGAGAGAGAGAGAGAGAGAGAGAGAGAGAGAGAGAGAGAGAGAGAGATCAGATCAGGGCAGAGCTGGGCAGGGCAGGACGGGAAAAAACGAATTTAACTTCTTTTTAAATTTCAGCGTCTAAAAAAAACATGTTTTCTTTGCAAAGGCATCTTTTGCGATGAATGACTTAATTAGTCATGGCCTGTTAATAAAAACGATGATGATGATGTGATGATGGTGATAATGATGATAGCAGATTTTTTCTCGTATTAACTTTACTTTTAAGCTGTCAACATCACGATGATAAAATGCAGAGAAAGAAAAAAAAATTCATACGCGCTTGGAAGGGTCTTGAGGATAAACTAGATACTGAAAAGAAATGTTTCAGAAATACCAGAAAGTAAGTGAAGTCATCGCCAGGAGCAAATTGAGTGAGTGACCATGTATCAGTCAAATGTAAAATGCAAATGAAATTATTTACTAATTTTGTTGTTTTTTATTTACTCAAAGCACAAAAAAAGATTGAAATAAATCTTTAAAAGACGATTCGAGAGTTGACAGACCTTTTCTCTTTTGATGTAAGCCATTAATTGCAAGCACGGGAACATATTATTGAGTTTAAAAAAATATGTAAAATAAATGAAGGATTAAGTAAAGAAAGCTATAGACCTCCTTCTCCCCCCCCCCCCCCCCAACACACACACACTCATGCACACTTCACTCATACATACAGACACACGAATTCATGAAAGACAAAAACGAAAACAAAATGTAAGAAAGAAAATATAAAATGACTGACCCAGGACTTTTTAGTACTAATAGAAGAAAGGAGGTAGACAAAATCAAAGTTAAATGTTTAAAAAAATATAGATAGGGTTACAACATGAAAATTCAAAGTAAGCAAAGGTAAATACAACAGATACATTTTAATGATCAATTTCAATAAATATAAAGTAGAGTAAGTAAAAGGGAAATCAAAGAAATAGTAGGGGGGAAGTATAGGCTGCATGCAATCAACAGGAGATATGTGTCTGGGCAATGGGGACGTTTTAAACAGACGAATGGAGAAAAAAAAAACTCTTTAAAAGACAAAAGAGGAGAATAATAGATAATAGAGAAAATAAGAATTCTGTCACAATAAGGGACACTAGGTGCAGCTGAAGTGAAAATTGTTGTTTGGGCTTTAAATTATGTGTACTGGGCTTCCCAATGCAAATATGGGTCAAGAAACAGAAACACACTATCCCCATATCTCACTGTCAATTTTCTGAATTCTACAGATGCAAAGTGTTCGACAGTCCAAAATTCGCGCTAATTCTGAACAGGAATTCTGAAAAAGATTGAATTGATAGAGCGTTGATATTTTATCAGTGTTTCTGTATATACAACCTGCAATGGACTAAAGATTTACTTTCGTAAGTCTCATACTTTTATTGTAATTGCCCTTTTAATGTCATATACGATACTTTAACAAAAAATTGATTACAAATCAGAGTGATACTGTCAATGTTTTTAACACTGACAGAAAACCTATTGCAATATCACAATAATCTTTTACATATTATCTAAAAACAGTCATGCAAAGTAGGATTGAGCTGTGACATGTACTTTCAGAAATATCTCTGCACCCCTCCCCCCCCCCCCCCCCCCAAGAAAATCATAGTTTGGGGAAAACTGAAAAAAAAAACGGATTCATACTGGTCTATTTCAACAAAATTGAAACAAACATGACATATGTGAGCACTTTATAGATGTTTTAGACACTTGAAAATATTTCCAATCAATAAAGCAGATGTTGCTCTATCTACTAAAATAGTCCAAAATCGACTTTTTCTGGCTGCCAGCTACTGCCGTGATATTATACCTTAAAGGAACAGGCCACTGAAATAACTACAAAGCTCCTAATTTCTGTTCATATGGCAGTGTTGAGATTCCAGAAAGTATGATTAGGTCAGTTTTTATAGGTTTATCTAAATAATCCGGTGCCACCAGATGTGAGATTCATTTTAATATAACAATGAGCATTGTGATTCAATTTACATATTCTTTTTCTGCGAGTATTAATGATAAAATGAAAAAAGTTCTAGGCCCAGAGGTATCGAAACTAAAAGTTGGCTGTGGTCCTGAGAATGGTACTTGACAATACTAACTTTGTCAGGGGAAACATTTACTAAACCGCAGAAAGTTTCTTCTTCCTTCATTAGTTAATCCAAGTTTTCTTGATTAAGTTAGACAAAGTGAACTATTTACAACTTTGGAAAGGCTAGACGTTGGTGGAAAGGATCTAAGAACTATTAGAAATGTGTACCGGAACCAAAAACGCTGCTGTAAGAATTGATGGTGAGTGCAACGAATATACGCATATTCTTTTAAGGAGTCAAGCAAAAGATGCGTTATGTCACCAAAACTTACAGAGCAGTTGATTTTACTTCAAAAATCATATTATGCACTGTTTAATACAGGTCTACATAGAACGTAGAATCATCCTGCCACACAGGCAGCTACGTGCCATTTTCAAGGGCACTTTTAATCTTTAAATGCATTTAATGGAGTGGTTTCAGTTCTGGGTAGGAATTTATTTTGAATTTTGCTTGGACAATGGCCCAAAGGTGCGAAACATCTCTGCACAGGACCTCGGAAATGTTTTGTTCTTATCCAAGAAAACCAGATGCTCCATCTTACCAATCTTAGGACCATGGGATGGTGAAAAATTGAGAACAAAATTGATGCTGGCGGGGATCAAACTAAGAACCTGTGGGTTAACAGGCAAACACATACCTGTTGAGCTACTGAGACCACTTCATTAAAAAATAGTTCATTCTCATGTTCTTTCAATTCGCCTTTACGTTTCACCGACACTCTTTAGTTAATATAGAAGGCCGTCTGCTTCGATCATGTCAGTTACGGTCAAACGTCTATGAGAGAGACAGATATCCAATTTAAGACATCTTCTAAAGGTGAGGATGGATGCAATTTTTATCCTTTGTACATGATGTAAAGAGTTGGGCCACTTAATAGTATCACTTTTCTTCGATTTGAGGGTAGGTAATGTACAGAGAAGCACTCATGTTGTCAGTTGTCCTTGAGGTTTTGCTCAATATCGACCTCATGCATTTTAGTTTATTCGACTTTGGCTTTTTTTGTGAATGTGTGCCCGTTTATTTGATGCTGACACTACTCCTTTATTGTTTCTTTTAGGCAAAAAGAATAAAATAATAAAGACAGCGAACTTTTCTGAGAGGACGTTATATCATAATTATTATGTTGGTTTCTTCAACCTCGAAGACGAGGGCAATACGATATCCTCATACTTGAGAGATGTATACCATTCTACGATTCCCCCAACCCACCCACTGACAACACTGCCCCACCTCTCCCCCCCCCCCACCCCCATCATCCCCCACATACATACAGATAAACATATTACGCACATAAACGTGCACACACATGCACAGGCACACACAAACACAAACACGAGCAAACAAACACACACACAAACACAAACACACACACGCATATATATATATATATATACATATTACATATTATATATATATATATATATATATATATATATATATATATATATATATATATATATATATATATGTTATATGTATATATATATAATATACATACAAAATGTATATAACACGAGCGCATGTCCGATATAACAACATAAGAGGTAAACAGACGAAAAAAAAAGTCATCAACCATTTGACTTCTTTAAACCATTGATATTGTTTATTTCGTTTGTTAAATACATTTCTACAGCCTAAAAAAGGAAACTGGAAACAGAAAATACTCTCGAAATACGTTCTACGATTCATAAGCTGCTGATCAGAGTTGTTACAGCTTTCTAAATAATGTTCTACTACACGGGAAGAAAGAAGGTTTAGTAAGATCGAAAAAGAAGTACCTATTGCTGGTGGTAGTGGTCTGTGGTGTTGCTGCTGTAGATGATGATGATGATGATGATGATGATGATGATGATGATGATGATGATGATGAAACTTATACTGATTCTTCTACTAAATCACAGCCATACGAGCATAATATTTTATTGAGCAGGTAATAGTAAAGAATATTTTAGAAATCCTGAGGTACCATGCTCACTACATAAGAATTGTGCATGGTTTCTTCAACATTTTTCGACAACTGCTTTGGAATTGAACTTCAGAGGTACGAAAAGATAATCATTTGTTCACAGGTTACTTTTTGTTCTTTCAGTGATCCAAATATTTTCAAGATTTATCTAATAGATAATTATTACTTAACCCAACCAATCAATAATGTACTGAGTTAGTTTTGATGGTGTGTGTTTGGCATGGGTTGGAAGATTCTTCTCGGCTGTTTTGTTTTTATATAATTTTTTTCAACTCCCCGATTGACACCATTTAGATTATTTAGTAGGTGAGCTTCGACCCTGCCTGTCCGGATCAACCCGGACTGAGAGGGATGCAACGTCCCAGAAAAAAGCCCCGAGATACTCGATAAATATTCTATCCACACAAGAATCAGACATGTCTTTTGCATGCCACAGAAAAGCTTTTCGGTGCTGCACCACATACATCAACGCTTTTTTCAGCACGTCCCTAATCTGAATCAAGTTAATAAAATGCAGAAAAAAGTATCAAATTGAGTGTGCTGTTAGCCCAGATGGCCCTGGTTTGAATCGCAGTTGGCTCCAATCATTTAGAAACCTCGTCCCAATGATCAAGGAATGAAGGAATTTATTTTTTCTCCTGCAGTAGAAAATAATCTAAATGTGGTCAAAGAGGTTAAAACCCATCCCTTACTATGCCTTTAGCATAAGTGTAGTGTAGCTATTCTATACAAGCTGATAAATGCATCTATCTTGAACTGATGCTTTGAAAATAAGATAATTTTCCCTTACCATGTTAATCATGGAAGTCTTGTATAACCCACACCCAAATTAGAAGATGTTGCACCAGTCTTTTCCCTTCTCCCCCATAGCCTGCCTGCCTGCCCTTAGTTAATTTATACTGTGTGGGATACACTCCAATAGAATAAACGAAGATATTCGAATTTCCCCTTGGGAATTTTGAACCCACATACTTTACAAGCAAGGAGGCTAACCAGTACACCACGGACGCCAGAAAGTTCAGTCCTGCCAAAGCAACTTGCTTTTTTCAACCCAAAGCGTTCTTGTTAATGTTTCCAGCAAGAACCGCCACACCTCACAATGTTCAACCTTCTCAAGGTATAACACTAGTTTCACTCATTAAGAAAAAAACAACTGCGGTGGGCAGAGGGGGTGGGGTGTTTTGTTTTTGTCTCACAAGTGAAATCAGGCATAATTTTATCTAGTGGACTCCATTTACGGCCTGTGGTTTCGATTCCAGAAAAAGCAACGAGTGTAAATAAAAGCACACAGAGTATCAACGTTCCAATTTTAATAAACCAGACTTATTCCCGTATGTTGAGCAGAATTAATTATCCCACATTAAGTGCTTCGTTCACTAGGAGCGAAAACCACTACCAAAAAAAGACCCAAACACATTTTGTTTACATTACATACGCATCTGGGCAAAAAGGAAAGAGAAGTCACCACTTAAATTTATGATTTTAAATCAAACCTGTATTAATACAATCATATAATGATATCCAAGCGACTTGGAAGTCATCAGTGTTGTCACACGCCGAAGTAACCAGTGGCATCTGAGAAGTGCCGTTTTTATGAACAACAAGGATCAGGGCGTAGTTTCAACATGCGGTGGCATAATGTTCACTTCGGTAGAAGAAGCGTTTTAGTATTCAGGTGAAGAGTAATAAGTTTAATCATACATGGCAAACCAGGACTCCATTTTGAAACAGACTTCTTTTTTGCCACTCGTATACAATATGGTGTGCTTGTTCTGATCTTGTTTCGTCCGTAGTAGAAGAAAGTATTAAACACCTCGTTGTGTGATGATTAAGAGACATTACTATCAAATAGGCACCAAGGCTCGCATGGATAATAAATGTGTCGTCTCAAATTCATTGTCAAAGCATTCCACCACTTGACGTATTTCGACTTCGATCAGCGTGTTTAATTTAGACCTACGAATTTCTTCTGGAACATCTTCATGCTCGAACACATTCTGAGTGAGTAGTGTTGTACCTCAAGATCAGGTCGCTTCTTTTGTCACACAGGGAAACAAATAAACGACGGAAACAAAGAAAATACACAGAATAAAAACTACGTAAACAAACAATCGCAATGAGGTAGTCCTTAGACACGGAGAAGATACAGAAACAATTGTTGAGAAACGAGTTCAAAGTCACTATGTAGGAAAAATAGAAAAAGGGAAAAAAAGCTGAAAAATAACAAAAATCGCATAACCAAGAAGTGATAAGGATACGGAAAAGACAAGCAGGCATCTCCATCCATTCTCATAAATGAAAATCATTTAACATTGGAATGTTTACTGATTTGAGTCGGTACGCGGTATATTACTGTCTGTCAGTCTGTGTCGATCTCTTTGTTGTCTGTCTCCGTCTCAATGTGTTGATTTGTTCGAATTCATCAACTCGTATACTTGTCTGTTATTAGTCTGTTTCATAAAGTATGGACTCACTGACACATTAATCTCACAAAACACATTTATACTCACAAACGTTCACATGTATGTATTCTAAAGGTACATTTACGCAGAGATAGGAACATAGAATGCACATGTTACCTGCACGCTTTCTATATCTCTCAGTTCGCTCTCACACTCCATGGAACACCTAATTCTTTCTCTCCAAATTGTCTATTGCTTTCTTTCAGCACTGTTTAAACACATGCAAAGTCTCTCTCATATACAAATGATTTTGATATTTACAGAATGCATCAACAACAAACAAACAAAGATAGTACATCAGTGTTATTCTAAAGACACTGTGCAAACAATATTAACTTTTGTCTTATCGACGTTAATATTACAATC
>NW_004798051.1:270142-272304 GCF_000002075.1 Aplysia californica | reverse complement strand
GCACACGGGCCCTCCGAGATTTTTTGCCCTTGTCCGAAAAGGCTAGATGTAGATCTTTCCTACCAGAAGATAAGGGGTGTGGCAGAAAGACAGCTGTAAGGAGGAGCCAAGGAGTAGCAGTAGAAAGGCTGCAGAAGAGTCAGGAGCCCAGAGGAGGGGGCAAAGGAGGGGAGGGGGAGGGGGCAGAAAGTGGAAATGAAAGCAGATAACAGAACATTGCTAGAGAGCAGGAAAGGAGGTGACATTTTAGAGAAGAAAATTTTTCGGTCGCTACCCGGATTCGAACCCGGGACCTTTGAATGAGAGGCCAACACCTTAACCTCTAGGCCACGAGAGCCCCGCAGTTTCTTTATCTCTTGTATAGGCTGTAAGTGCTCGAGAAATATGTTGTCAAAAACTTGAATCTTAAATGTAATAGTAGGTAGGCCCACACATGTTAAAAGAATGGAGACGTTTTTTCTCTCTTTTGAAAAAAAAGTTGTTTTTTCTAAACATAGAACATTTGAACAGCTTGCCAACATTATTGTTATTATTGTTATTATTATTATTATTATTATTATTATTATTAGTAGTAGTAGTAGTAGTAGTAGTAGTAGTAGTAGTAGTAGTAGTAGTAGTAGTAGTAGTAGTAGTAGTCGCAGTAATCTATATATAATAATATATGATATGTATTATGCATTATATTTATATATTTATAATATATACGAGTATAAATAATATTTATTTGTATTATATGTACTTGTATATATATATTTATATATACATATATAGTATCTCTGTGTGTGTGTGTGTGTGTGTGTGTGTGTGTGTGTGTGTGTGTGTGTGTGTGTGTGTGTGTGTGTGTGTGTGCGTGTGTGTGTGTGTGTGTTTGTGAGTCTATAATATATATTTATTTAATATTTATTTTATATATACACATAATATAATAAGTGTCAAAGAATAAGCAACTGGTTATCTATTAAGTAATGTGCTAGAGAATAACACCAGTATTACATCACAAATACGTATCTTGTTATATAACAAGCGATTTGTTTCAAAATTTCTCAGACTGATTAGATGAACAAAAGGTAATCAGCTGCGATGCAAGTGATATATTGTGTACATGGTTGTATAATAATTATCGATGATTATCCAACCGTAATGTTGAACACCAATAAATACGTTCGATGAGAACGGAAAAGCAAATTATCTGGGATTTCATATTATACTGGCGGAAGATTACTGAATGTTACAGAAACAGACGTACTTACACAATTTCTTATACTTTTGAATAACCTTGCAGTCAATTCTTTCTTTCTGTTTCATGCTTGAGTCTTGGTGCTATCTTGATTTTTCTTATGATTTTTTCATTTGTCAGTTGGGAGAAACAAGATTGCTATTTCAACTATTTTTTAAATATTCTATTTTATTATATCTCTTTTTGTATGTTGTTTGATTTCTTTTTAATGTATCTTATCATCTTATTATTTTTAAAAATTATTTATTTATCTATTTATCTATTTATTTGTTATTTTTGTTAAAATTTATTTGGTATTCATTTATTTATTTATTTATTTATTTATATTTTTATTTATTTATTTATTTATTCTTTGTTTTTTGTGTTTTTTAGGGGGGGGGGGGTCATCTAAATTATTGATCAAAAAGGAATGTAAAGTTGGTGCTGTTAAGTTTCTATCTGCTCTTAAAATAGAATTTAAAAAGCAAACTCAGAATGAAAAGAGAAGATACCTTTTTGGCGTTAGCGGCCATCATCTGTTCCTCGTGAAGTTGCCGCCTCTTTGTTTTGTACCGCCTGTTCTGGAACCAGATTTTCACCTGGAATGAAAACAGAACTAACCGTAAAATCTAGAATGTGGAAGACAAAGAGTTGCAAAACTTGGAACGGCTAACAATAATACAGAGCAGTATACACCGGAGAAGAGAATTGATCAAAATATTTTATTTTGTGAAATGAAACAGGTGGAAAAGGGTCGAGAAGTAAAAGAAAAGAGAAAACCCGTAGATGCTAAGCTACAAACCCTCACCGAGTGGTATCGCGTGTCAGATTGTTGTTTGTTTGTTGGCTACTGTTGTGTTGTTGTTGTTCTTTGCTTTGGGTGTTTTTTTGGAGGGAGGGGGGAGGGGCGTTTCTTTCTTTTGTGTGTGTGTGGTTTTGTGGGGGG
>NW_004798051.1:265815-270042 GCF_000002075.1 Aplysia californica | reverse complement strand
TGTGGTCGTTACACGAGACACCCACTTGGCTGTAGAAGGAAAAATATTTCATCAGTAGACGCGTGTGTCCCTTTTTATTTCGCAGTGTCAAAAGTCTCAGTCACCATAGTAATATCCACGTGTGTGTGTGTGTGTGTGTGTGTGTGTGTGTGTGTGTGTGGGTGTGTGTGTGGGTGTGAGGAACAGGCTAACACAACAGAATAAAGAAAGAAAGAAAGAGAAACAGGGGGAGAAAGAGATAGAGAGAAAGAAAGAAAGAAAAAGAGAAGTGGAGTTGGAGAAGTAATCTATTACTTTTACATATTGTACATTGTCCGTCCAATGTTCTCGACCGAGCAATAAAGTGTTATGAAAAAATGCGCGAGGGAGTCCTGGGGGAGGCGAATGAGTCATCGTGTCTCAATAATTCTAACCTGCAATGATAAAACTCAATAAGAGATCTGATCTGATCACTCCAGACCCGGCAATTTAAATCGTTTCAATCGGCATGCGTCTATTGGTATTCTGTCCTGTTACAATGACACCTCTTACAGTAAAGCGTTCTACTCAAAAGTAAACCCTAAGTAAACTGATAGCTCTTATGATAGACCTCGTAAGACGGTAGTGACACTTGAGGCTATGAGTAATGCGTCCCCCATTGCTACCTTCCCACTCTTGTCCAGTGGAAAACATGCCATATCTTTGTTTTGTTTGTTTGGGTATGTAGACTCCGGCGCCCGGTTTTGCGTTTTATAAATAATTGCTTTGGAGCCGCACAAGTTCTTTATCTAAAGTATTCACTTAACCCAATTTTTCAAATACTTTCTCTTCTGAATTAGTCCTACATGGTAACAATGTATTTGTTGTCGGTAGCTTATAGACTTCACTTTTACCAAGAGCACAACTCCACGAATTATCGGTGGTCGTTATCAATTACTTTGAAGTCTTAGCACAAAAGCAGAACGACGTGATTCTTTCTTCATACCAACGCCCCCCCCCCCCCTAAAAAAAGGACTCTAACACAAATAAAACGTTTAACTTCATTTTGCTTATACGTGTATTTCAATTTTCTTTCGAGTGGAAAAGGGGTTGAGTATATGTGTTATGTGTGAGAGGGGGGAGGGGTGAGTGAATTAATTTAAGTTACTTTTGTAGCAAGTTATTTTCTTTTCAGCATTTCAAGAATTTTGTCACCTCTTGGCAGAAAGAAAATGCCTCGGTCATTTTTTTCTTCTTTTAGTTAACACATGTTTTGCATGACACCTTGCAGGATTCACCAACTCTTGGAATTGATTTTTCAGTATACATTTGTATTGAGTAAATTTATCTTAAAAGCGCCATCACATGGCCTTCCGTACAAATTTCAAAGAGCCAGACCCATGTAGCTAAGTGATAACGATCTACATACATTCAAATGTATTTCCAAAGTGTTCACACAATAGCTACATTCTCATCAGTCCACCTCCAACTCCACCAATAAAAATATATCCCAACCTTACCGATCCTTAGCCCCACTGCTCCTCTGCCCACATGTGTGAACATCTCCTCAACAGCAAACCCCACCTCCAGCCTTACAACAACATAATCCCTCTCCACCACCACCCCACCCCCTCCCCAACTGGAATACACGCAAGATTATTATTTCTCCCAACGGTCTCACATCCTACGGGGGGGGTAGGCTAGTTTTAAAGGAGTGTTTTCTTTTGTTTTACCGGACCAGATCCTTACAGTGGACATCATGGCAGGACGCCGTCACACCTACCATATTGTGGCGTGTGAGTGGTACCTGTCACGGGGGTGGGGGGTTGTGTCATTCTTTCATTATGCAGTGCTGTACTATATAATTGTATTCCACGGGCCTCTCGAGGTAGGAGTTAAATGCCAACTTGATAAGAGGCATAGTTTTTTTGTGTTTTTTTAACAAACAAATCCTCCACAATGGGCATGATGATAAGGCCACGCCACGGCGTCATTGACTCTCACACCTGTATCGTTTTGTTTGTTCAAGAAAGTTGAAAACGTCCATGTTCATATTATAGTAGAAGACAGGGGCAGTTATTGTTTATTATAACTCTTTCATCAAAAGTAAGACGTCTTTGTATGCATTATGCCCATCACCGTGGACACATAGGCATCATAAACACGTATCCAGAGTTCATAGCGTACACTTAAAAAAGTTGTTCCCGCATCCGATCCGGACATTGGGGATTGTCTTCTTAAAGAGACAACTTCCTGAGCCTTCGGCATATTGTCATTGTCGTTGGGTGGCCAGTTCCTTTCCAAGTCGCCTTTACACTACAGTGGAAAATTGTGTTTGGATTAAAAGTTTTTTTGGGGGTAATTTTCCTGCATAGATCATCCTGTTGAGTGAATTTGAACCTCTAGCTATTATCGTTTCATACCTCAAGAAACAAAGGGTTAAGGGGGAGGGTGTGTGTGCTACACCTGAAGGCTATCTCGCTTATTAGTTC
The DNA here is from genome assembly GCF_000002075.1 of Aplysia californica. Taxonomy (NCBI): domain Eukaryota; kingdom Metazoa; phylum Mollusca; class Gastropoda; order Aplysiida; family Aplysiidae; genus Aplysia; species Aplysia californica. The sequence continues at coordinate 267,592 of NW_004798051.1, read as the reverse complement.
GACCAAATTTTACCAAATGTAACATATATAACAAACATAGTAATGAGTTTTAAAATCCGGAATCAAATTTTAGAAAAAAAAATTGTTTCCATGGATACGGCGACCATATCGGATTTTGTTGACATGTCTTACGTAATGAATACCGCACTTATTTTTTATGGAAATTGAATGTTTTTTTCATGCAAGTTAGCGAACATTAGATCTAAATATTTTTATGTTGATTTTCTCCTAAATGAATTAGAATATTTTAATGAATTTTTTTCCCTGAGGTAGTATTCAGGTTTGCAAAAAATCCGCGAAAATCCACACTCCAGACACAACCGACAAAAATCTTTTCTACATACCAAAACATAAACAAATTAATGTTAAGTACTACATTTTCTCTTCATTTTGTGAAAATTTCATGAAAATCGGAGGAAAAATAGTGGTTATTTACAAAGGTATAGAGAAAAATCGCGTTTTAAGAAAAACAGCAATAAAGAAAAATAAGATATTGACTTGATGAGGAAATGGTAGTGACAAACATGCCCAGTATGGGAAAAAATAAGGCTTTTGGGTGTTCGTTTGCGATGGAATAGTTGTAGGAGAGGCTGAGGAAACTAAAAATGCCTACAACTCAAATTCCTAAATTTTGAGCCGAATCGGGACTTTGGGGGTGTAGTCTCCCACCCCCCCCCCTCCTCCATTTTAAGGTCTTCATCAGCAGTTACCATTGTTTCCTTTACGAAAAAAAATGTATTATTTTCTTAGCCTGGTTTTTCCAGCACTCGTAGTATTATAGTTTGAACATGCCCTTAAAAAAACCCCAGTTAAATGAAAAAGTGAAACAAATGACGACAAAGAAGATGGCGCCAAAAAAAATAATAAATCTACAGTTGTACTGAATTGGGAAACTAAATAGAAGTAAAGAATAGAAACGAAATGAGTTTGAGAATTTTACTAGAAAACAACTTGTAAACGTTTGCGAGTCCAAGGGAGGACACAACTTTTCTGTGAATAACAGGAAGCGGACAGGTGAATGTGCTGATCAATCTCACGACAAGTGGAGACCCCCGTACAGTACCTCGAGGGCATTCAACTTTCAAATTACCAGGTAAGAAAGATCTCGGTCACGAATATTAACTTATATGTCTAACATGTTGACGTCTTTGCATTTAGCTGAAACTTGAAATTGGTGGCTATAGTATAAAGTTCCAGTAGAAACGATCTTCTTCGTAAAATGTCTCCTTAAAAAACGCAAGTTTAGTTTGTCTTTATTGATTTATTAAAAAGAAAAGATTTCGACTCTTTTACCACCCCCTCCCCTCCAAAAAAAGAACCAAATTTTAAAAACAATGAAAACATCATCTAAACATTTAAGCCTGCTCCTTTTTTAAATTGTTACCATATTATTATGCATTTTGGATAGTTTAGATTAAGGAAATAATACAGTCTTAATGCGACGATAATACAAAAAATATTAAGTATTTTTATTCGAATCAAGCACGTTGATTTGATGTCTTATTCGGGTTGCCAAGTGCTTTTTGCACCCATACGCTTACTTTCTCCTTCGCCCAGGTCGGAATAGGTACTCAGCTATAGACGGAGAAAGATCTGGTCAGTTTGTTTATGTTTGAGCGCGTGCTAACATCGGCTAGCACTGTATACTTCCCAGGAAGATGAGAATGTTTCTGATTGTTCTTGGATCTGCTGGGGTAATACAGCCGAAAAAGCTCACAGAGCACGCGGTAGAGCGTGGACATGTGCTGTTTAAACGTATTATTACTTTTATTATTAT
>NW_004798051.1:264160-265715 GCF_000002075.1 Aplysia californica | reverse complement strand
CTCTATCTCTCTCTCTCTCTCTCTCTCTCTCTCTCTCTCTCTCTCAAGCTCTCTGAAAAAATATGCATTGCCCAGGGTCAAAGAACAGGAGCTATAATAATATAAAACACTCGAGTTTTTGTATTTTTTTCTTGTTTTGTTTTGTTTTGCTTCGTAATCCTCGGGAACTCTGACATTGTTTGCAAATCGAAAATTTTGACTGATGGCCTTGGAAGCATTTAAGAGAGACTCGCTATCAATTTAATTCGCCTGCATTTCTAGATAAGGGTACTGTCAATAAGTAACTTTTCGACGAATCCTCTTCATTCGAGGAGACAAAATGAGTTGCCCGCCAGACCCCTCGTAGCGGGGGATCTTCTAGAGAGAAACATTTTTACGATGACGCACCCTTACTTCTCGTGCTCTCGTTTCTTATGCATGTGCTTTAAGTGTGTGGAAGAAGCAGAACATGTCTGATTTCGAGGATCTTGCTGGGGGCCTATTTAGTGTCAATGATTGCAGGGGACCTGGACTGCTGTTTTTATGCGCATAGTTCTACAGCGACATGGCACATGAGGGATTTGTGTCAAGAAGCAGGCTGCCTCCAGATTGTTTCTGTCGCCTATTTCAAAGATTACATAAACGCTTAAAGTATCTAATTACTTCAAGAATGCGATTATTATTTTGTTAAAATGAAGTAGTGACTCATGTTGCTACAAGAGCTTCCTGTATTGTTTGTAAGCCTGTCAGGGACACATTTTTGACTCGTGGTTTTTTTTTTATTTGACGTCTAACAGAAAAATGAAAAACACTGTTTGTGGAGTCATTTTTTTGTTTTAATTCAAAAAGATTTTTTTTTAAAGTAAGAAGGCATGTTTTAACGAAATAAATTTTTCTCGCGCTACCCTGTCAGATACTGTTTCCCAACTTCGTAGCAACCTATCTGTTCGAGTGTAGAATGTTTGTCCATTCAAGAATAATTTCATTTTGGACAACTACATCCTATTTTCGGAGAATGTCTTGGATATTCATTCTTACTTGTGTTTCTTCAGTTTTAAAAAGGAGTTCGTTTTAAAGGTATCCGGGAAACGTGCACTTTGTTTTTTTTAAAAATAACTTACATATTATTGTGTGTGCCTCGTGCTCAATGAACCTGTGTTTTACGCCTTAAGCCGAGAAAATTGAGTACGCAATTTGGTTCAGAGCAATGACTCAAAAAATAAGAGAACATCTCATAACCGGTGTCAGCACGCACTAAGCATCGAACCACATACATTATCATCAAACAAGCACCTCAAATCTAGGTTGACGAGGACCCAAAGGAAAAGATTATTTTATAGTGCATCTTTTGGAGCGTTAGAGAGAGAGAGAGAGAGAGAGAGAGAGAGAGAGAGAGAGAGAGAGAGAGAGAGAGAGAGAGAGAGAGAGAGAGAGGATATATCTACTTTTTTGCTTTGCTACTATTGCTATTACTAGTACCATCACTATTACTACCACTACAACAACAACAACTACTACTACTTCTACTACTACTACTACTACTACTACTACTACTACTACTACTACTACTACTACT
>NW_004798051.1:260575-263387 GCF_000002075.1 Aplysia californica | reverse complement strand
GAGAGAGAGAGAGAGAGTGAGAGAGAGATAGAAATAGAGAGAGAGAAAGAGAGAGAGAGTGTGTGAGAAAGAGAAAGAGAGAGATAAAGGGGGAGCGAAAGAGAGAGAGAGAGAGATACAGAGAGAGAGATACAGAGAGAGATAGAGAGATAGAGAGAGATGCAGAGAGAGAGAGAGATACAGAGAGAGAGAGAGAGAGAAAGAGAGAGAGGGAGGGAGAGGGAGAGAGAGTCTTGATTGTTTGCCAGTGATTTTAAATTGAAAATGTACCCAAAAATGGTCGTCATTCACAGCAACAGCTATAACAGCAGCTGCAGCAGGAGCAGAAGTATCGTCGTCCTTCGTTATAAGCTAAGACCAGACAATGGTATGTATTTTTAACAGGAAGTTTGCGAAATTAGAAACTAAACTCTAACATTCATGACATTGACGGGTCAACCGACCATCCACCTAGGCAGATGTTTATTAACAGTGACAACAAATATTTTTTACACTTATAGACATCGTGTTAATGAAAGACTCTTTTAACCATAACAACCAAGAAAGTCTAAGAAAATATGAATGCAGTATGAAGAGTATCATCAACATCATCATCATCATCATCATCATAATCATATCTTTGTTGTCATTTTTTAAATACTATTTTTTACCAAGTGATGAAATGGAGAAAGAAATGAACAGAAGCCATTACTGCAGACACGCATTGGGTTCAAAAAGGAGAGAGAGAGAGGGGGGGGGGGTTGTTAGAACAGCGATCTTCAAAGCAATCCTTGATTGAGACATCATTTACGTTTCAACATAATTATCATTATACTCTGTTAAGGAACCAACGATTTCACCCAATAAAATATTATGATTAGAGCTCTGAGTAGTTCTGTACAAAGATAAAATATATGTCTTGTATGGTGAGACTTCAGTCAACGTAGATACTTCCCCTTATTACGTAATTCTCGACCAATAGTATTTTGACTTTGCTTGAACCACGACATGTCTTTCGAGCTGAATATACTCGTAACATCGCCTATTAGATGCCTCACTCGCAGCAAGGCTTTCTAAGACCTACAACGAGAACTGAATTTTTTCTTACCTGTATCTGAGTGCATTGCAGACGTCATAGTTGTTGACATCCATTGGTCTGCCCCTGTGTGGGTAGCTGTAGGGAAAGCCGCCCATGCGGCAGACATTTCTCTTCCTCGGGCTGGGACTTCGCAGCAACAGCTCAGACTCGAAGCTGCCGTCTCTGCTGGATGCGCACGAGTTGGAGCCGATATCAGAGCCAAAGCTGAGCTTTCTGTTTGTGTCTGAGAACCCAGCAAGACTTGTTCCGGAGTTACTGATGGTTGTTCCGCTTGTGCTCACTGATGACGTATTACTCAACTTCCTCTGTATTTCTTCTTCGTCGTCCTGTGTTTCGTCATTATCATCGAGATCATCGCTGTCGTCATTTGTTTTCGAGCCAGACTGGTGATGTTCTAAGCCTTCTCTGTTAAAACTTCCCGACATTCCAAGAGCATAGTCATTCGAACTGATGCCGTATCTTTTCTTTCTGTATTCAAAGTGAAATCTTTTACTCTCATTCCTGTCATCTGTGTCATCATCTGAGCTACCAGCCTTGAAGTTATCTTTCTCGTCTCTTCCCCCAATCAGCGGCATTGCGAAATATTTGTTCAGCATCCTTGCTCCTCTAGAGGATGAGTCAAAGTCCAGATTGGGAATTCTCAGTTTCGGTTTCATGCCCGCCCAATAATTTCGAGCAGTAGGTGAAGCTTCCGAACTGTCCATTTCGTCAATTTTGTTGGAATTTGGGGCTGGGACGAACGGGGTAGAGAGGATGCTGTCGATGGAGAAGGATAATTTGGGGGCCGGTGGAAGAGGAGGGGAAGATCTTGATGTTTCTAAGTTGGTTTCCTCGTCTGGGCTTGGGCTGGAGGGGATATCTGCTTTAGCTTTGCCACAAGGTGAAGGGGGTTGGGGGGAGTCCGCGCTCCGATCTGAGAGAGGTGGCGACTCTGGACTTCTGCTCCTTCTCTCTGGCATCTCTTCTGACGTCATTGCGGACGAACTCTAGAGAAAATGGAAACAGCTCTTTAGGGGAATTTTTAAACGCTGTTTAAATATAGAAATTATGAGACGCGACTTTTACAAGAAAATAGTAGGAAACAAAGGAAACAATGAATACTTTAAAAAGCACAATGCAAACAGAAAGCTTAATACACAGTACCGGCATTGACTTCTAAATAAACCAGAAACACAACTTGCCAAAAAGCTCCAGGATTAATTTGGTTTCCAGACATGTTCTCAACGTTGTGGAAAATCTAAGTAACAGTATTATAATGCTTTGAAGGGCTCCCTGTACATGCCTTTCTTTCAGTGCTCACCAAGAGTTTTTATACAGGGGTTGCCGGTTTCGAAAACACGAACAAGTTTCTTTTCTGTTCGCCCAGGCTTGTAGAAAATCTTAATACGAATAACCAAAAACCCTTTCGTTGAAATTGTCAGCCAGCGTCTCTCTTGGAAACTCCGGCTGTGTAAATTTCAAAGTAATGAGTGGGAATTAGTCTCTCAATGTAGTGCTGATCGTAGTATGTGCTTTCTACCTCCGATCGCTGTTTTCTTTTGTACTGCATCACTTATAAGTCTGTGTGACCACAATGATGTTAATATTTAGGTCTGGTTTACTCTATAGTATGAGACCGTGCACGAGCACGTTCATGAATTATATTATTATCAATGTTTTAAAATAATTTGTATTTGTATTATTACTATTTCACGGTTGTTGTTGTTGTTTGTATTATTATTATTATTATTATTA
>NW_004798051.1:251344-253844 GCF_000002075.1 Aplysia californica | reverse complement strand
ATCGTAAGTCCTCATTAAAGCAAAATGCGAGCGCGGATCCTCTCACTTCCGTTCAAAATAGACAAATCGAAATTCAAGAGCGAGGAGAATAGAGATCAGTTCGCGTGTCTGTGAGGTGTTAACGTGTGGCACTCACAGACACCGAGCAAACATGTGGCACTGTGAGTGGTTGAAAGGCGTTGAGTCTTGGGGCGCGAGTACCAGGCGCGATGCCATACGTTCTGGCACCGTTCAAGGCGTGGTCTCCGATGGCGTTAGTCCCGCCCCCTAGTAGTTGACGACAAGCGGCCTGGTTCCCGTTTCATCACGGATGCAAGGCAGGTAGGAATGAGATTGTCAGTTCGATCGATCTCCCTCAAGGACTCTGGGGGGCCCTGATTGTGTGTACTTTGCTTTGTTTCTACGTCCGCCATTTTCTCTTTTTGCGTCTTACAAGATGTGCTTGTTGGTGAGTGTGGGAGAGCATGGGTTTGAGCGGGCGTGCGTGCTGGGGCCTGGAGGAAGTATGTTTGTGTTTATGTGTGCGTGTTTGTGAGTATGTGTGTTTGCGTGTATGCGTGCATGCGTGTATTTGACGCTATTCCTGTTTGTTTTGGGGTCTGTTTTTGTTTATTATGTGTGTGCATACGTGAATGCATTAATTTGTTTTTGATTATGCAAACAATTTTATGCAAAGGATTGATTATGAAGTACTTATGTTGGTGGTTGGTGGGTTCTCTGGTGAGGTTTTTGCTCCATCTTTCCTATCAAACATCTATTGTCCGTATTTCTCCTCCTTCTTTTTGATTTTATTATCCTCTTGTAACACCTCTGATCATCGGCACCTATATGACCCATTTGTGTTGCAAGTGCCGTAAAACTCTTACTAAACCAAAACAAAAAAGAAGTGTTTATGTCATTTTTGTTTTGAGCGTGTTTATTTGTCCATGTAGACGTGCATCAGTGCGTGTGCATGGACTTGCATTGAACGAATATGCAAGAGCAATTCATAACATAACGTTAACATGCTTGCTTTAACTGGTATAATATTTTGCAATGATTTTTATAAATGCGTCAGTGGGAGGAAGATGAAATTTGAGAGTGAATATAGCGTGTAGTTTATCAGTGAGTGAATATGTGTACATGTATATTATTATTGTTATTACTATATTATTGTTATTATTATTATTATTTTTATTATTATTACTATTATTAGTGTTATTAGTATTATTGTTATTATTAGTAGTTGTAGTATTAATATTATATTATCATTATTATTGTTTTTATTATTATTGTTATTATTATTATTATTATTATTATTATTATTATTATTATTATTCTTATTATGATGATTATGTTAGTGCTTGCACACGCGTGTGTGAATGTGCGTCGACTGGGAAGGCAATTTCAAAGTTCACTTGTACGCTCGTATGGATTATCTTTACATACCCATAAAACGTTTAGATGCCATTTTATACTCTTATATTCAAGTCCTACTGCAACGTTTTTCCCTGAGAATTATGGGAATAGAGTCACATTACATTATTTCTTCTTCTCCAGACATGTCTTTGACCTGAAACTATCCAAAAGAAGAAGTTAAAATTTTATTGTCTTCAAAAGAAATAAAAGGACTAAAGAGTGTTTATAGACACAGGAGATGGGGTGTTTTTCAGGGAGATAGTAAGGAAGACCTTTCTATGATTCCTAAAGACATTGCTCACTAGATGCAATTCTTTTTTTTGGGGGGGGGGTGGTTAAGGTTGCTTTTGGGGGTATTTTTTCTTTGTTTTTAGTAATGTTGTTGTTGTAGTTATTATTGCTTGTTGTTGTTGTAGTTGTCATTGTTGCTGTTGTTGTTGGTGCTGTTTGTGTTATTGCTGTTGTTCTTATTTTACCTGTTGCCATTGTTTGTCTCCTTTGTTGTTGTTGTTTTCTTGGGAGGGGGGGGGGGGATTCTTTCCAAGACAGGATCCTCGGAAAGACAGGTCAGCTGGAAATTTGCTATCAGTTGTACACCAGAAGATTGTCACGCCTGTCACCTCACCGGCGGGAAAGTTGCGCCTCCTTTTTAGTTGACAACAAACTGTCTACATCCACAGTCTACAAGTGGAAAAACTGAACTTTCAGATCTAACAAATCCCAGCCTAGACTGTAAGTGCTGAAACAGGGCATGAAATTCAAAAGAATTAGATGAGGTACCGAATCATTTTAAGTTTCTTTTGAAACAATCTGAAGAAACTTTGGAAAAAAAAAATCTTTCCACTAATTCAAAGTGGGAAAACAGCAAATTGTGCTTATTATGCACACATGCTCACACGTACACTTGAGTGCAAACACACATTTATAGTTTCACACATTCCATCACACACATTAACAAACGCATAAACACACACAAACACACACACACACACACACACACACACACACACACAGACACACACACACACACACACACACATACATACATACACACTCTTTCTGTCTCTCTCTATTTCTCTCGCTGTCTCACCCTCCCCCTCTC
>NW_004798051.1:230543-249870 GCF_000002075.1 Aplysia californica | reverse complement strand
TATCTATCTATCTATCTATCTATCTATCTATCTATCTATCTATCTATCTATCTATTTGTTATTATTACAATAAAGCAATTTTAGTTTATTCTGGACAACTAATATGTAATCATCCATATCTGCCAAAATTATTTCCCAGTACATTTTTCATTCTGTTACAAGGGGAAAATTTAAAATGTCCTACCACCTGAAAATGTTTAAGGTGTCCCTTGCACTTTTATGACCTTGTGCAGTTGCGAGTGCCGTAAAACACTTACCAAAAAGCATCACTTTTCGTAGTTGCGTACCATCCAAACTGCAGAAAAAGCTGTTTGTATTGAGTTCTAATATAAACACTTTATAGAAGTGCTTTTTTGAGAAAACAACACCACCTTGCCCCCAACATGTCAGTGTGAACTTGTACTTTGTATCCTACGGCTGATTAAACTTCTCCACATCGTCATGCTCTGTTTAGAAAATTACCTACAATGTGCTCACTTTGTCTCTTGAATCGTTTATTATTATGATTATATTTTTTTCTGTACGTGAAAGTGTGGTGCTGAGGAAAATTTGTCAACTTTTTAATATTTAACTAGGTGCATGCTGTAAATCCTTTATTACTGTTTTTTTAGAAATCCAATTTCGGAAATCATTAAAGAAATCGTGTCGGAACGTTATTTTGAGGTGACCTTCATAAAAGAGCTTTTAGATTTAGTTGGTAATCCAGTTTTTTAGACGCGTATGCAAAGAGTGGAGAAGATTGAAAAGAGAGATTTCTGTTTACCTTGTTTTAACCGCTGTCAGATCGTTCTTAACAAATGGTTCGCTCGGCCAAAAAAGTGTCCGCGAAAGTCCGCTCTTTGGTTCAAATGACGCTACAGTCATTTGAAGCTCTCTTTCGTTTCTCTAGAAAAAGAATAGGAATAGCACAGTTTGTTAGTTTCACTTTTATTGTTTTTCACACACGCAGGGTAACTCTGTTCGCAAAATCAGCACTTTTTCGAAGAGGACGCCACCAGATTTTGAGGTCACTCTTTTTTAATCGGCTCAAAGAGAGCAGTGAACTATCTTGTTAAGTACGATCTTTGGTCAGACGAAAGTGAACAAGGTGAAATCAAATAAAGCCCCCTTTCAATGTGAACGTAATGTGTGGTGCGCAATCGGGTCTGGTCGAGTCGGGTCGTCGGGTCGGGTCGTTTTCTGGTGGTTTCAGTGCACACTACAACCCCGCCACGATTGTACCAGACGTCCTGGAAGTTAAAGTAGAGAAACCTTTAACCTTAATGGCTAACAGGGCTCCTCTTGGCAGATCCCTATTGCAGTGCTGCGACAGCCTGGAACCCCATAAATGTTTGGATCTACATCGATAGCTTTCTATTATCAAAGATCTTTAAAAACAAGATTGATTGATTGGGTAGGTGCTTTACGGCACTATCGACTATCGTTCATAACAAGATAGTTCACGGGGCCAAAAAGTCTCCGCACCGCGGAAGTCCGCGCATTGGTTCAGATGGCTGTTTTGAAGCTCTCTTTCGTTTCTCCAGAAGAAGAATAGTAATAGCACAGTTTGTTACTTTCGCTTTTGTTGTTTTTCACACAAGCAGGGTAATTGTCGCCACGCATGACTCAGCTTTGTTGTGATTGGCTGCAAACCAACTGAACATACGACTTGCAGGCCTGAAAACAAACGCGTTTGTTTTTGCAGGTCACTGACCGATCGGTTTGTACCACGACGGCAGCTTTGCACCTTCAATTCGACTGGCTTCGACTGTCAAATCGATCCGACCCTATCGCGCTAGTGGGCACCCCCTGTAAAGTTTTGACACATTTTCTTTGATTTCAACCTAAAGTGGGTAAAAGCATAACAAGGGATACACAGCACACACCTAACACATTAAACGGTTGACAATTTTTCATCAACACCACACTTTAACGAACATCTAAGAAACACATACAGCAAACGGATATGAAAGGCATTGTCCTTTTTGATGTTTTTGTTTGTTTGCAGACAATGGCAAGTCTGCAAGGCAACCATCACATTTCAAAAGGAACGACTTAAGACATACAAAAAAGAAAAAACGAAAAAACAGACGCACTAAATCGCACAAAGGGATAAATGAACTAACGTCAGAATATGGGTTTTAATACCTTTAGTTAGCAAAGCAGAGAAATTTTATTGAGACGAGAGTTCAAAAGGCTAACAGCGTCAGCTACCAGCTTGCCCCACTCCTCAAACATCCTCACATCCCCATTGAGACCAAAGTCAAGCTCATTAAATCTATCTTCCTCCCCGTCTTGATCTACCAGTGCCAGACATGGACCCTGACCAAAAGTCTGGAACGTAAGATCACCATTGCGAGATGAGATGTCTAAGGAAAGCCGTTTTGTTGGCACCTATCCAGCTTGCCAGTAAAGCATACTACAGGAAAGTATGAGAGTACAAGGCAAGAGGAATACCAAGAAAGACCTGGATCCAGGGTGTGAAGGATACCCTGAGAACATACAATATCCCACCCAGTCATACGATCAAACTTGCTGGAGACAGGAAGCTCTTTCTCCCCTCGACGCCCTAGAGGTACAAGAGGACGGATAAAGTAGAGTAAGTAAGTTAGCACAACGTTCACCTCAGTAAATTATCCGATTTGCAAGTCAGGTCCACGTTGAAAAGCATGCAGGAGAAAAAAGAACGTAGATAGACCAAAGCGTGGTCAGACCTGAACTGACTGCGGCCGATTTCTCACAGTTACTATAACTGTCCTGTCCTGACACTTAACACGATCGTTCTTCTGAAAGTGACTTTCTCTTTGGTCAACGAACCTTTCAAATTTGTTTCTACTGTTCTTCTCCGCGAAGATAGGGTCAATTTTGGTATCTGATAGAGCTTCCACAACTTGGCGTTTTGGTGATTTTGTAAGGGTTTTTATAACCTAATCTGTCTCGTTGATTTGGGAAGATTTTTAAACGGCAACAATACACAAAAGAGTTAATAAACTTCATGTTTTGCGCATGCTTGAAATATAATATTATTGATTTAACCATTTTTAGCGGACTAACATACTTGGGCATGTTGAAGAAACGCATTGTCATCCTCTGGGCTAGCGCGGCCCGTATAGCCGAGGTGAAGGCTGTGTACCAATAGTTGCCAAAACAGAATAATCTCAAAGGAAATCTTAACGTGGAGAGAAGAGAAAATGAAAAGCTTAGCACAGGTTGGAAAAAGAGAGGGGGGGGGGGGAGGGAGGGAGGGGAGTATGAGGCTAAATTAAAACTATGCATGGAAAGGAAGAAACAGAGAACATAAAGAATCTCAAAATGTGGATTAAAGAAAAAAAATGTTGAAAAAAAATTAAGAAGCAAGAACTAAATTACAGTGAAATGCCTAAACCAATATAAAGAATGGGATAAAAAGAACAAAATGTAAAGATTGATATATTGATCAGAGGAATGGATTTTGATTATGACGCAGATAAGAATGAAACCTTTGAGAAGAGGGATGCGAGAGCCGAGAGCGTGAGTGGATACATTAATGTTGTTAGATTGATGTAAGTTCATCCAGACAGGCAGAGACATGAAGACATAAGAGCAGCTATCGGCACTGAGTCCTGCCTGCATTGCATAGAAATACAGAGGATAAAATGGTTTGGCCACCTGTAAAGGCATGTCACCTGACCAGCCAGCCTCGAGAGCTTACAACACCAAGCACTCAGGCTACAAAGGAAGAGGAAGGCCACGCAAAGGTGGATCGAGGGTGTCAAGGAAACCCTAAGAAAACATAACATCACAACTGAAAGGGCTGCAGAGCTGGCCTACCATAGAAAACTGCATCTCCCCTCGACACTTAACGCAACAGAGGATGAAAAAGTAAAAGTAAAGTAAGTAGATGTAAGCCCATGGGGAAAATGAGAGCCCTGAAAGAGACTAATATTGAGCCTGTAGCAACAATTAATGTTCAGAATGCTGAAAGTGGCACAAGTGAAGAGATCTACGAATTGAGATGAATCCCAATTAAATCTGTAGTCGCTAACATCGAGTCTTTAGGCAACAGTACATAATATGTGAGGCAGCGTGGTGGAATCAGGCTCTCGTCAAAATAATTAAAGTGAAGAAACTTGCATTTTTCCGCAGGTTTGTGAATTTTTATCAAATTTTTGTTTTTTACCTCAACACCTTTCATGCCCATTAAAGAACTCATTTCTGGGTAGATTTTTCTGGAAAACGTTGAATAAAGGCACACAAAATTTAAATTTTCAGTTACCACGGACTCTTAAGCTAATCTTTTGTGGCCATTTTCTCACTAATTTTACTTCTGAAAACAAGTGACCCCGACCTCCTTCTTTCGCAAATATCTCAACTTGTATTCAAGATAAATGGATATTTTTTTCATCCTATTAAAGACAAGTGAATGAGCTTTAAGATGATACCAATAACACTACATGCCCAAAAATTGACGAGAGCCTGATTCCACCCGGCAGCCTCACATATGTACAAGACTGGCAAACCGTTTCATTTCTTATTGTTAGTGCTTTATACCTTGGGCAATGCTCACCAGATAAGAAAAACCAAACTATTGGTTCTAAGAGTATGTGTGTGTGTGTATTTGTTTGTGTGTGTGTGTGTGTGTGTGTGTGTGTGTGTGTGTGTGTGTGTGTGTGTGTGTGTGTATGCGTATGTGTGTGAAGGTGGGTGTGAGTGAGTGAGTTTGCGTGTACGTGTGTGTGTGTGTGTGTGTGTGTGTGTGTGTGTGTGTGTGTGTGTGTGTTTGTGTGTGTATGAGAGAGAGAGAGAGAATGAGAGAGAGAGAGAGAGAGAGAGAGAGAGAGAGACAGAGACAGAGACAGAGAGAGAGAGAGAGACAGAGAGAGAGAGAGAGAAGAAAAACCAAACTATTGGTTCTAGGCGTATGTGCGTGTGTTTGTTTCTGTGTATGTGTTTGTACATGTGTGTGCAGTTGGGTGTGAGTGAGTGAGTGTGCGTGTACGTGTCAGTGTATGTGTGTGTGTGTGTGTGTGTGTGTGTGTGTGTGTGTGTGTGTGTGTGTGTGTGTGTGTGTGTGTGTGTGTGTGAGAGAGAGAGAGAGAGATAAAGAGGGAGAGAAAGAGAGAGAGAGAGAGAGAGAGAGAGAGAGAGAAAGTGAATGACAGAGAGAGAAAGAAAGAGTGAGTGAGTGAGAGAGAGTGTGCGTATGTGTGTGTGTGTGTGTGTTTGTGTTTGTGTTTGAGACACAGAGAGAGAGAGAGAGAGAGAGAGAGAGAGAGAGAGAGAGAGAGAGACAGAGAGAGACAGAGAGAGATAGAGAGAGAGACAGAGAGACGGGGTGGGGTAATGGGGAGAGAATGAGATGTATGGAAGATGTAACATTGATACAGTCAATCTTTATATAAGGGAAGTTACCGAATAAAATACATAATTATCTTGTTATAGTAAAGTACCACAGAAGGGTTTCGGCTTAGTTTGTTTCTCGTTATGCTTACTTGTAATAATTTAAAGCCCATCTTGACGTACATAGCTTCTTTTATAGGAGAGCCAGTGTCACCTTTCTTTTTTCTGTCTTTCTGTTTTTCTGTCTGCCTGTCTTTCTTTATGTCTGTTTTATTTTCTTTCTTACTTTCTTTCTTTCTTTCTTTTTAAATTGGTCAATAACCCGCACCAGCGAGTAGTAGTAGTAGTAGCAGTAGCAGCAGCAGTAGTAGTAGTAGTAGTAGTAGTAGTAGTAGTAGTAGTAGTAGTAGTAGCACTTCAGCTGGTTAGCTGCGCCCCGTCAGTGTGACAACCAGCTATTTATATTCCACCTCCCAGCTCGTGGATCCGGCCTTGGCATGGTGTGTTCTGAATTAGTCGAGGTTGAATGCTAAAAATACAACACAATAAATAGACAAATTCAATACGGATCGGGATGCAGGCAGACAGGAGGTCAGATAAGACTTGTCGACGCCAAATGTGTCGGGATCAGGCTCTCGCCAATATTTGTGCATATTAATGAAGTTATTGATATCATCGTTTAAAGTTTTGTATATTTTTCTTGATGAAAAAATACCCATCTATCTTGAATACTGGTCTAGATATCTACGACTGAAAGGGGTTGGGGTTCGCCATATGTCACAGGTTAAATTAGTGAGACAGAATATGAACGTCAAAGTTTGGAGGCGTCCAAAGCTTGAGTGTGCTTGAGACCTGCAAATGTACACTTTTTGTACTTTTGATAAAACCCTTTTCAGTAAAATTCACCCAGAATGTGCTTTTAAGTGGACATTAAAGGCGCTAAGGATAAAATGAAAAATATAAAATTGCTGAAAAAAAATGCCAACTTCTTTGATTTAATTCAGATTTCTTTACGATGCCACAACGATATGAAAGAAGGAGACGCTTTTACTTCAGAGTGAAATCAAATTTATTTATTTTGTTATCGTTCATTTCAAGTCGTTCGAGATAGAGTTAAAAAACTGCCAAAACCAATTATGTTCATAACATCAGCTTCCAGTGAGAGAAGCGTCATGAGAACGGACAATAAGACACACATTAGTACTTGTTCTGATAAATCAAGACAAAGCAACTTTATAGTTATATTATGTTCAGAAATACATAATATGATTAGGCTATATATTAATAATAATAATAATAATAATAATAATGAAGATCATTTCTATAGTGCCCACTCCCGTGTAAACACAGCTCTAGGCGCTTTACATAAATGCATGTACGAATAATATTCACGCACGCGACACCCACACGCACATACACACTCATACACACACACAAACACACACACACAAACACACACACACACACACTCACGCACACATAACACGCACACATGTGCACACACATGTACGCCAAACACACACACACACACACATACACACACACACACACACACACACACACACCACACATACACACACACACACACACGCACACACACACACACACACATCTACTTGCTTATCACACGCGTACGCTTACACATCGTCACGAAATGATCACACACATATTAATATATATATATATATATATATATATATATATATATATAATAAAACAATATACACAATGCAATTCACAAAGTACATAAATGGATACATAATCATTTACATAACCATGTACTGAACATGAATCTACTGTCATAAAAATGATGTCATTAAATGTGTCTTTAAAGATTTTTTAAAATTTAGACTCAGATGTTGTATGTCTAAAGGGTTGGGGAAGAGAGTTCTAAACTGACGGAGCAAGGTGAGCAAACGATCGTTCAGCTAATGTTTTACCCCCTTTTCTAGGAACTCTTAAACGATACTGATTGCCTGATCTTAGAGATCTAGATGGAACATAAATCTAGATGAGATAACTAAGATATGAGGGAGCTTTGTTATTGACACATTTATGACATCATTTTGCAATTTTATATGACATTCTAGCTGACACAAGAAGCCAATGCAACGATCTTAACATGGGAGTAATGTGGTCCCTTTTCTTTTTCTTTAGTACAAGCCTAGCAGCATGATTTTGAAAACGTTGTAACTTGTGAAGAATGGTATTTGGTAAGTTAGCTAGTAAAGCATTGCAATAATCGATTCGTGAAAACAAGAAAGAGGACACGAGCGTTTTCAACGAGTTTTCATTCAAAAACATAGACGTATGACCAATTCTACGCAATTCATAAAATAAAATGGTACATAAATAATTAATATGATGTTTCATTGACAATTTTGAATCAAAATACACTCCCAGATTTGTTGCTTTATTAGTAAAATACAGTTTTTCATTTTCAGTACAAAATATGATCAATGTCTACGGGGATATGGCTTTTCTTTGGGTTACATAAAAGAATTTCAGTTTTATTTTCATTCAGCTGGAGTTTATTATCAACCATCCACTTTTTGACGTCATCAGTGCACAGACCCATCGTAGTAAGCAAGGTTTTAACACCTGATGGTGGAATATATTTATATAACTGTGTATCGTCTGCGTACATGTGATAATTCATATTGTGCTTTCTGATCACAGCTCCAAGCTGCAGTGTATATAACGTATACAAGATTTGACCCACTACTGAACCTTGAGGCACTCCAAAGTCTAGCTTAAAAAATTGACGAAAGAGAGTCGTGCACAACCATAGATTGTGTACGGCCAATCAGGTAGGACCTGAACCAGCCAAGAACCCTGCCAGACAGGCCAAACGTGTTGAACAATCGTTCAATAAGAATAGTGTGATCTATAGTATCAAAGGCAGCACCAAGATCAAGAAGAGAAAGAATTGATATTTTGTTCTCATCCGTCTCACACAAGAGGTTGTTTTATATTTTCAATAGCGCAGTTTCTGTGTTATGAAATTGCCCATAGCCAGATTGATTTAATTCATATACATTGTTTTCTTTTAAATGATTCTTCAATTGAACCAAAACAACTTTCTCCAAGATTTTTGATAAAAAGGAAAGGTTGGACACAGGTCTGAAATTCTTGAGCTCCTCCAGGGAAAGATTTGATTTTTTGAGAAGGTGAATAACTAAAGCATGCTTAAAGAGTGATAGTACTACTCCAGACTATAGAGACTCATTAATGATGGAAGTTATAAATCCAATGACGCTATCAAGATGTGTGATGAGCAGTGGTGTTGGAATGGGATCAAGACTACATGTTGTATGGGGTGTTGACATTATGATAGATCTTACGTCTTCTTGTGTTGCCAGTACAAATTCATTGAAGATTACCCCAGAGAATGTTTCAAAACATGGCAGGGTATGGGTAGTTATGTCAATTGTTTTCCTAATCGTGGATACCTTGTCTCTAAAGTATTGACCAAAAACATCAGGAACCTCACTTTTAGGTACATTCGTGGGAAACTTTTTGCCTGCCGGATCTTTCTTACCAGACAACTGTATATTAATACACACTGGATCCCGCTTGCTCGTATGCACACACAAACATAATTATTCAGACACACAGACACAAACACACACACATACACGCACACACACACACACACACACAAACACATACACACACACACACACACACACACACACACACACAGACATATATACAATATACATATGGGCATGAAAAACACATACACAAGCACACACACACACACACACACACACACACACACACACACACACACACACACATGCACACGTGTTCTACTCATGTAAGAAATCGATATCCTGTATTTGCTGCAGTGATAAATAATATTGTATAGAGTACGATTCATCAAAGAGGAAAAATTACCAACAGTTTGCACAAGTTCAGGAAAAAAAGTATTGCTGTTCCGTGTTGATTGACTTTCCATCATTTGCTCTTCCGATATCAAGAGTGCCCATAATAACATGTCCTAAATGGATCAAAAACCCCTTCTCCAACGTTCAATGTTTCGAGAATTATGGCGTTGCGGCCATTCGCGGTTTTTCTGTTTTGTCTCTATCGGAGATAGATATTAAACCTTTATCAAAAGAAAAACGTTATTTTATATTGAAGATCTAGCCTTCGAAACAAACTTTCTGAGCTAAAACGGGCGGGAAAGTCGTATAAATATTATAGTACGGTACTTTATAGTTAGTTGCAGTCAAATTTTCCGAATCTCTTTCTGTAAACTTCTACAAAAGGCGGAAGGTTCAACCCTTACACCGAAAATGAGGATGACCACGTATCACAAATCACGAGAGACTAAATGAAAATGTTCGCAACAAAAAATATCACAGCTCACCACAAAAAATGCCAGTTTGTAAAGATAATGAAGTGCACCAACGGGATATTTTAATCTACAGGTACGAACATTCTTCCATTGTGGTTTCTATAAATAATTCATTATATCATCAACCGCACCAATAGATCAAACCAACACAGTACAACAGAGTTATTCCAACGCCAAATTGTCGGCTAGCTGTTCATGTGTACATAACCCAAATATTGTGAAAAAAAAACAACAACAATAAAAACCAAATTAATGCAATTTCTTCATCTGTGATATCAGTTGCATAAACTCGAGAAAAAATTCGGCCGCAATACAAATCCTAGATGTTGAAAAGGACAAGTGAATTGAGTAAGAATTTTTGTTTTGAATTGAAGAATGAATTCAGTAATGAATACGTAAAACAATTTCATAAACAGTATAAACATATTCAAATAATTCTAAAATAAAAAATAGTGACAAATAAATCGATTTCCAAATACTGATGCTTACGCTGCAATCTGTGAACAGAGTTAAGATAGATTTGTACACAAAGCAAGCAGACTGTTGGATAACCATGACAAGAAATAAAGATAGCCAGGCTGAAAATGGGACCAAATGGTGAAAAGCACAAAGAATAAAGAAATGAAAACCTTGCGTAAACAAAAAAACTTCTCAGTCGCAGAGAAATCAATATTGTCGTGCTTGGGCGAGTTATTCAAACGCCAAATTGTCGGCTAGCTGTTCATGTGTACATAACCCAAATATTGTGAAAAAAAACAAAACAATAAAAACCAAATTAATGCAATTTCTTCATCTGTGATATCAGTTGCATAAACTCAAGAAAAAATTCGGCCGCAATACAAATCCTAGATGTTGACAAAAGCAAAAACACAAAAAATTATCATGATAATAAATAAAGAATAAAAAAAGCATAATGTAGGTATAGATCTAACTGCTAAAAGAATGAAACAGGTTTTTTTTCTCTCTCCTAAAGTGTTTTGCTTTCTGAGCTTAGTAGAACAACTCCTGTATAAGTTGCCACGAAATGTAAACAGCACACAGAACGTTCGGCCTCAGCTCTGTCTGAGCGTCATGACTATTTCTCATCGTGCAAGAACGCCGCACAGTGACCGTTTCCAGAATTAACATTGAACAATAATTGAATAACACATTTACAAAAGAGAAAGAAAAGTATACTGAAAAGGACAAGTGAATTGAGTAAGAATTTTTGTTTTGAATTGAAGAATGAATTCAGTAATGAATACGTAAAACAATTTCATAAACAGTATAAACATATTCAAATAATTCTAAAATAAAAAATAGTGACAAATAAATCGATTTCCAAATACTGATGCTTACGCTGCAATCTGTGAACAGAGTTAAGATAGATTTGTACACAAAGCAAGCAGACTGTTGGATAACCATGACAAGAAATAAAGATAGCCAGGCTGAAAATGGGACCAAATGGTGAAAAGCACAAAGAATAAAGAAATGAAAACCTTGCCTAAACAAAAAAACTTCTCAGTCGCAGAGAAATCAATGTTGTAAGCAACATTGCCGTAAGCATAACATTAGAGGTTTTTCTTGCAGTCTTTGACCTTCCTCTCATAATCTTGCAAAGCTTTGCTCTTTTTGCCCCCCGCACTCATCGCTGGGCAGTAGGAGCCGAAGAGCTTGTCAAAATGGTTGAAAAAGGGTTGGAAGTTGGTGAGGGGTTTTTGATGGTGCATGTCGTGCTTGGGCGAGCCCCCGATAGTGCCAGTTGGGTCCAAGTTGTGCAGAAGGAATGGGAAATCGAAGCCAATGTGAGCCTCTACGCTGACCAAGATGCTTACCATCATGTAGCTGTGGAAATGAAATTCCTGGTCTGGTTGAATGTTTCTGCGTGGAAAGAAATCAAACAAGATAGTCCCGAAAGAAACCATCGTGGGACATCTCTGTTAAAAACAATTAGTAATATGCTGAATTTGTCTATTTAATTCAATGCAATTTCTAGCACTCATAAATCGACATCAAACTCCTGGATCATAATGATATTGCTCTCACTGGAAATTGGAGGCAAAAGAGGTAAGTGTAGACAAAGAATAAGTTAAGCCAACGTTTGCTTCAGAGCTGGCACTTGAAGAACGAAACGAGAAACACAACTGCCCTAGTCTCGCACTGAGAGAGAGAGAGAGAGAGAGAGAGAGAGAGAGAGAGAGAGAGAGAGAGAGAGAGAGAGAGAGAGAGAGAGAGAGAGAGAGGACAGACAGACAGATAGACAATCAGAGAAGGAAAGGAAGGACACAGGGAAGGGTGACGATAATACAACGACTTGAGAACGGAAGACCTGGTCTACTCCAAGATACACATGACATGATCTGGTAAGGCGATACGCTCGTGGTGAAACAAGCCACAGGAAACGAGCCCCTTCTCATAAGTCATGATAGACGGTGATTTAATTTAACCCTGTATCGATTGTTAGCAGTATTTTACCTCCAAACAGTGAGCGGATGCGAGTTGAAGAACCAGGTGTTGGTGGTGGTGAGGAAACCGACGACAACCAGCTCCCAGGGGTGAAGATACTGAGTGACCCACACAAACGGGCTATTGTACCTGTGATGCACCGCATGGATGTGGCGGTACAAGAACCGAATCTGAGCAGAAAGATCATTTTGGAGGGGTTAAAAATAGAAACAGAGTTTAACTGTAGACAATACATTTTCAACAAAAGGAAGCTAAGTTGTTCTTAATACAGCAAAAGAGTATTTCTTACGAAAATGAAACTATATTGCAATTATATTTTTTATGTTACTTATGCGGAAAGTTTTTTTTATTGGTTAGAAATTTTTCGACGGTAACGAAGAAACCTTGAATGAAGTCAGGTGTTCTAGTACTTTTTGACCCCAAGTTCATTCACCCCAACGTAAAGCCTGGTCTACAAAGACTGACCAATTAAGTCGATTTAGCTTTCCAAAGAAAGTCAAGGGTTTATGTTTTAACGGTTCTTATCATTATAACAAAGGACACATATCAGAAATCAAAGTAACAGCTTTTTAATCTGACTATTTACATTATTAAACTTTGTAATACTGTGCTATGATAGAGAGCATTGCCCTGTTTGTGAGAATTTGAAAAAAAAGGATCATTTCGTAAGCGGGCAATAGCTGTGGGCGGGAGGCTTGGCTGACGCATTGGCACGGAGATTTGAACATAATTTAGCTGAACAGGAGAAAATAATATGCCTCTCTGACACTGCAGACGCCATGATGCGACTGTGCTAGCGCATTAGTGGGTAATTTTTCCCACTTTCAGCAAGACTTCGACAATTTGGATCTCTTTCTGTTTTAGGTATAGGAGGCCCTTTAACTTTAAGATGTGTAAAAATATTGAAACTGCACTCAACTTTCCATTAAATTTGCTCGAAACTGCCTCCTTCATTTATTCCTCTAGCCATACAAACCTGGACACACCACAAACAAAGAACGCTTGTTTCTTTTTAAAAAAAAATTGAAATCTGTTACAATATTCCACGGATCCAGATTGCTTACCGAAATACTGGAAATCTCGAATAGTTGTGTAAAACATCAATAAGATATTGATTATTACATTAAAGGTGTGTTGGAATCGATCAATATCAATTCCTTTAATACTATAATTCAACAACTTAGTGTGATGTTAGGGACATTCCATGTAATAGATGTTTCTAGATTAAAAACAAAACCAAAATGAAAGTCGGTCATTGACATCAAAATTTACACCTTCTGGCTGTTGATTACTGTTGTTGTGTACCTTGATTTAAAAGTTAAAAAATCAAACAACAGTGATCAGCTGCAAGTAACCTGACTGGCACGGGAGAGATCATAAAAGTTTGCAAACAACGCTGCCTCCTTTCCAAATGCTACTCAGGTGGCTAAAGTTCGTCTTCACGGGGTCCAGAAATAAATACAGACTCCCAACAATGTTGGAAAAATTAGGAGAGATCTTTTTTCGTATTGTAGTAACTGTGGGAATTGGCATCTAAGACAAGGCGATCATGAATGCAGTGTTTGTAAAATTGTCAGAGATGTCATACCATGGCCGGTATGATTTGTGAAATTATGTGTGCAGTTTGTGCAGACGTCCACTTTTGTTTCCTAAGTTTCCTCCATGGGGATGAATAAAAGGGATCTTCCTTTTGCATTAGTTTTTTCACGTTTCCTGCCCTCAACATAGTAGAAGTGTAAAAGAAAAGGATAACATAAAGAACCAGCGTCCAGATAGTAATGGTAAGGCTCTTCATTATTGCACGAAAAAGACGCGAGTTCGACACCCTCGTTGAAAATACATTCCAATCTGTTGGGTATTTACGTACCTTTTCGACTCAGATGAGTTCCACACAGCCTGTTTTGGCTAAGAAAGATTAGTCTAAAGTAACCGGTATCGTAAGCTAACAAAAGGATATTGTGTGTTTATTAGCTTTATTCTTTCTTTGCAGTGGATGTAATAAATAAAAACCGTTAAATTAAGTCAGTTACCAACCTTGTGGTGTGTCAGGTGCCATACGTAGTACTGAAAATCAAAGACAAATAAAGCCGCTATCTGATGCCAAACAAACTCGAAGATCGTGGGCGCCTCACCAGGCAGAGGAGTAGGTAAAACCCAGATCATCTGACCAATCGCAGCCGGCATGATGAAGAGGATGTGGTTCCAGAAGGTCAGGTAAAGTGTGTCGTAGATCAAATCAGCTGTAACCTGGGAAAGTGACAAGGGATTTTGTTGTCGTTGTCTTTGTCGTTGTCGTTGTCGTTGTCGTGGTAGTTATACAAGTGGTCGGAGAGAAGGTTAAAGGGACGGCAGCTGTGACTTGACTTTGCTACTATTGACTGTTATTATGATTATTGTTTTTGTTAACCTTTAAAAATATAGGAACATGTAAAATGAGTGATCAGCAGAAGACCTAAGGCAATGTTGCAGCACATTTCTAACCAACATACCCAAGTTTGCAATTTTAGTGCATACCTTTTTAAGTTTCAGATATAGAAAACCTCAAATCGTCCAACTTCAAGCCTGAAGAAATTGTGCGTTTTCAATGAGTTTAGGATAGTATAGCAATAGTTGTGTTGAAATAATCCTACGTGAACTGTTCAGCGAATTTTCTCGGTAGCTTTTTTGTGATGGCATTGCTGCTGTTGATGAGGACAAGGATATGAGAACAAAATCAGACAGGATTGTTCTTTGTAAACCCTCAAAAGCAAACAAACAAACTAACTATCTAACAGACAAAAAACAAAATACAAAACCAAACAAAGGCACATAATAACTACACAAGGTAAATTAACTTTCACCATCTACACACAAACCTTGTTAAACAATCTGATAACACCTTGATCTTGGAAAACTCCTCATCTTTTCAAAATTCATAACATTCCCTCTTCATTTCTTGTATTGAATATGAATTTTAAAAATTCTCCTTTATTACGTTTATCTTATTACGAGGAGGTTTACAGGGACAAAGAAGGTACGTTGACCTTGTTCAAGTCTGGTAGACGTTTTGTCTACATTGATGTCCCCCCTCACCACAAGATTTTCAGTTTGGAGATTGGAGGCCTACGTTGTACCATTACGGCCTGGGAAAAAAAAGTGGCGATGGGAGCAGCACAGCCGGTGGAGGTCATCCTGCCCCCGACACCAATGGGCAAGCTTCGATCCGGACGGCCAACACTCAGGCAGAGACACACACCCTGCGTGCCGTAACGAAACAAACTAACATGGACTTTTCCCCCTCAGCCCGACCGCCCCTGCCCCTCAGTCCGCTCACCCCGAAGCCAAGACACAAGGTCCCCAAGCAATAACACGAGGAGTAAATATGCGGGTGAGAGACGAGCCCGCTCGGTCACCAAGTGTAAAGTCACGAAAGCAGGAGGTGAGTGGTACGAGAAGAAGGGAGGACACAATATATTATTCTGATTTTGAGGAGCCAGTGGAAACCGAAGATCGTGAACACGAAGAGGTCGGGGCGGGAGTGGTGTGTACATGTTTGGGTAGCCATTGGTAACTACTTGGATTTTTTAAAGGACCTTGAGTTTGGTTTTGAGTCTGACTGTTTTGGATGTCAATAAGAATCGTCTCCCTTAATTGGTCGCTTTTAAGGACAACCGGGCTAACCCAGATTTCGGGGGTTTACAGAAATCTTGACCTACAACAAAAGTGGGCATTGCCCTACCTATACGAGAAGTTTGGTTTAATTGATTTGTATATGTGTTTGGCTCTAGAGAAAACTCTCCTTGTCTTTTAAAGAAACTGAACAAGGGTCCAAAAACTTTACCTTACATTTTTTCAAATCAGCATTTTTCGGGATAGCCCCCTTGTGCTTAAAAGCGACCAATTGCCTTTGTTTTATTTTTGTTTTTGTAAGTGTTTTTACGGCGCTCGCAACTGCATAAGGTCATATGAGCGCGCGGGACACATTTAACTTTTTCAGTTGGTAGGAAATTTTGAATTTTGTCCGGGTGGCGGCCAAAGCCTACTCTTATCGATTTTAGACCACCAAAGGATTTTTAACGTTACGCAACTTTCACACCGGCCCTCCGAGATTTTTCGCCCTTGTCCGAGAAGGCTAGGGGTAGATCTTTCCTACCAGAAGATCAGGGGTGTGGCTGAAAGACAGCAGTAAGAAGAAGCCTAGGAATAGCAGTAGAAAGGCTGTAGAAAGAATCAGGAGCCCAGAGGAGTTGGGCAAAAGAGGTGAGGGGGGGGGGCAGAAAGAGGAGACAAAAGCAGACGACAGAACATTGCTAAAGAGCAGGAAAGGATGTGAAAGGAGACAAATTTAGAGAAGAAATTATTTTGGTCACTACCTGGATTCGAACCCGTGACCTTTGAATGAAAGGCCAACACCTTAACCTCTAGGCCACGAGAGCCCCCACCAATTATCTGGGCCTTAACAAAAACCTAAAAAGAAAAACAATGTTCCGTAAATGTACACAATATGGCATTATGTGTCTGCAAGAGACTTATGTCACCAATACTACTGCACGTGAGTGGAGTTTAGAATGGTCTGTGGAATTCTTTTTTAGTGAAGGAACTAGTAAAAGTAAAGGAACATTTATACTTGTTAATAAAAATTTTAATAAATGGAGGGTCGCGGGTCGGGTCCAGGGCCCCAGGGACATATTTTCACCCACTCTGAGCGCTGTTTACTTTTGGTATTTTCAGATCCCTCATTCAGTCTAGATTTTATTGACACTTGTTGCTGAATGATTAGCATTAACAGTATTCAATTTTACACGGTTCTATGTGGTGTACTAACAATTTTTATGTTTGACCTAGTTTTTCTCAAAACACACTTTTTCACCACCTTTTGTTTGCATATGTAGGTTTTTTCCCTCCACCATTTTTTTCCTACACAGAGACTTGACATTTGGCATGTAGTTAGAGAACTGGTTTGTACTTGTGTTGGGCTGGTTAGTTATTTTATATTTTGCTTTAGATTTTTTTAACGATTTTATTTTCCATATCAAAAATATTTTTTAAAGATCGAATTCCATATCCCCAACTTTGAGAACAATTTGGAATACTTTCTAAGTATAGTACCAAAAATCAAAACAACCAGCTGCAAGCACCTATTTATTTGTGACATTTTACAAGCTTTAGAATTTTAAAAAGTTAAAACTGTAGAAATAGAGGGGGAATAATGTCTATCCAATTTTCAAGATGGCCGCTGTTTCCATTGCAAGGGCTTAGGTAATCAAGTGTGTCAATAGTTGAACATGAATCCTTTGTCTCAGACTTACTGCCTGCGACAAAAGTTTGTTTTCCGTTTGTCTTTAGTTACAAACGTCGTCCCGTAAGTATCGAACCCCCTTGTATAAAGCAGTGGAATTAGGTATAAAAACAGAAAGAATGCTAGGGTTGTCTTTCAGTATAGATGATGTTTCATACGTAGCAATTAATGTATATTATGGTCCAGTAGTTAAAAATGATAAGTTGGATGTCATTGATAAGCTTTACTCTGTTTTTTAAGATGTAAAGGTAGACCACATCATCAGATATGGAGATTTTAATGTTACCCGTAACAATAACCTTGATACTGTGACCGGAGAGAAACACGACATGTTCACAAAAAAGTTCAGTGACTGGATCGCCAATTCATCTTTGATATCTGGCGGGTATGCAGTGTGAAGAAAATGATGTCACCTGGTCCAGGCCTACACCATTTACAGCACGCCGGCTGGACTACATAATATTTTTGTAATACTGAGCTGTTTCCCTTTGTTATAGACTCTAAACACGCATTTGTATTTGGCACGGATCTTAAATCACTCACAACTACTGTTTGAACTGAAAAATTTTTTAAAGAGGGCTTTCATTTTATAATTTTATAAATTCATTACTAAAGGACAAAGAGTACGTTAACACAATGGAGAAATGCATCGACAGATATTTTGAACGGACTTCGGATGAAACGGATTCGACCATAAGATGGGAACTTTTAAAAGTCAGGGCAAGGTAACGTACAGTTGACTATAGTGTTAGAAAGTGCAGAGCTCTCAAACTAAGGGAAAATCTAATAATGGAAGAACATTTGAAATTAAATTATAAAGTAGTAAAAAAACAACAACAGGATATTACATTGCTTAGACAGTTTGAATCCAAAAAGAAAGAAATAGAAATAGAAATATATCAACTACATAAGGCCAGGGGAGTACAAATACGATCAAGACAAAAATGAATTGAGCAAAGAGAAAAGAATACTAAATACTTTCTTCGGATGGAGAAAATGAGACGTGTCGGTAACGTTATATCTTCTTTACAGGATGACAAAAACAACAATCTGTATGTTTATGCAGATATTGTGGATAGAGTTAAAAATCACTTTGAGCGTTTGTATAAGAAGGACCACAATATTGAAACAGAGTTGATGATTTCCTGCAAGGATGTAATTATCCAGTACTCGAAGATGCTGATAAAGAAATATGTGACAGTGAATTTGATGCCATTGCCAGAGGCGAAGCGTCTATATAATCAAATAATCACTGCTTCCCTTCCTAATTTTGAAACATTGCCCCAGACAAATTCACCCGTAGACGTAAACCTCATAAATTAAATGTAAAAAGACGGTCATAATCACCAATGAACAATAGACTATGCCTAACCTTCAAAACCGTTTCATTGCTACAGAAATAGCCAACAAGTCAACGAAAGAATCTCGACTTAGATTATTGCATTTTAAAATCTGCCATAACATCTTTGCAAGTAAAATTCTACTCAGTCGCCTAGGCATTAAAAATACTGAACTATGGGAGCACTGTGGTGTAAACACGTTATTGAGCACATGTTTATTCTTTGTTCCCTGTTTTAAAAAAACGTCTGGAAATACGTATTTCATACTTTTTGTTATAAAACTTCATCCCGTTTTCCCAGGACTGACAGTAACATACTTTTTGGTGTCAGTGAACAAGGGCAAGGTGGAAAAGAAGCTCAGTTAAACATCGTTGACCACATTCTTTTGATTGCATAGATGTGTGTTAGCATGATACGCTACAGCAAAGACATAAATATACGAGTCTTGTTTGAAACGGGGCTGGAGCTAAGAGAAAGTAGCTTTTTGTAAGGTTCAGTGATAGCGCCTGCGGTGGTAAGATAAAATATATGTATATTCATATCTTGTTTCCAGCCCTTCAAATCTGAATGAAACTGATGGAAAAAGTGTGTGTGTGTGTG
>NW_004798051.1:210344-228566 GCF_000002075.1 Aplysia californica | reverse complement strand
TCTCTCTCTCTCTCTCTCTCTCTCTCTCTCTCTCTCTCTCTCTCTCTCTCTTTCTCTCTCTCTGTCTATCAGGTATGACCATCTTTCTCTGGCTCACAAACAAAATGCTATCATATTCTTGGTGAGAAACGAATAAAGAGTATTATCATTGTCTTATTATAATTAGTTATAGTTACGATTCTGATTTCGAATAGCCCTCTAAATGCTTAAACCCTGTGTTCCCCTTGTAAGGTTTTGAAGTTTGTTTATAATTGATAAGAAAGCCCTTATCCGTATGAAGTTGTGTTAAGCTTTATGTATATTATTCACGTTCAAAGGGAACGTCTCTTTGATATCCAGTGAACAGCTCGATTTTTTTAAACACCCATCGATGACAATCAAAACTCCGAAACAGAGGCAGATTTAAATACTTTTCTCGTCGTAGATCTATCAATAAGAGATTGGAACTAAAATCTATGTGCGAGTGTCCTGGCCTGAAACTAGTTAGGTAATCAGCTTTGGAAATGATTGCAGAGTCCAAAGGGAAGCTCAACGTCAATAACAATGATACAAGTAACCAGGCACAGAAATTAAACCTAAATGTGTTTATAGACATCATCGTGATGGTGTGTTATCTTCTGTATCACTTCAACTATTTTACTTCAACTATTCTTTTAAAGTGAGGGTTGAAAAGGTAAAACTTTCCCTTTTGTTGTTGGGGTGTATATTTTTGTTGTTGTGGTTTATTGTTTTCATTTTCGTTTTATTGTATGAGGGCTGGTTTCACGGGGTCGTTGTCCCTTCTGTTTGCTCATTTCACAGGGAAGAAAGGAAGAGAGAGGGAGAGAGAGACACATACAGAGAGACACAAGGAGATAGAGACAGAGAGAGAGAGTGAGATAGATAGTTAAGATAGGGAGAGATCTAGAGCAGATGGTGAAGGGAGAGAGAGATGGGGAGCGGAGGGGAAAGATAAACGGAAATGAAAACAGGGGAGAAAGAGAGGAGAGAAAAAGAGACCATAGAAGGCGAGAGAGTTAGAAACAGACAGAGAGACAGAGAGACAGAGAGACAGACGGGCTTCGTTCCTGCTAGCAATGGTCATTTTTTAAAAGAACGTAATTATCTACACTTTATTATTGTCCTTTTAGAGACACCGAGGAAAGACAGATAAAAAGGACAGTGCGCAATTTTGTTTAATACCGTCTTTTTTCTCTACAATGTAAGACAGTTTGCTGCCAGGACTGTGTTTTAAAGCAACGGTCACAGACGCTATGCGCAATTCGTACATATATTTGAAGTGGTATAAGGCTACCAACAAATAAAATACAGGACATCTGACCTATGTTGTGTATATCGTTCAGTCAAAGCCTTACAACGTATTATAATAGCCTTATTGTATCATAGTAGTAGATTCTATAGCATTTCTTTACCTGGGAGTAATGAAAATCTTTTCAGCATAAACTAATACTAACACATTAAGCGTTTCATACACACACGCGCGCGCACGCGCAGGCACACATGCACATTAATATCATACACACACACACACATACAGTGACAAACACACACACAAACACACACTCACTCACTCACCCCCCTACCCCCCCCCCCCCCACACACACTCACACTCACATACATGACATATTCAAATATATATACACACATAAAAAATATATATATATATATATATTTATATATATTATGTATATATATATACGTACAACCTTCTTAATTTCAGCTAGCCTATGCTTATTACTCCACAGATTTGTATTCAGCCTTCCTCATCTCTGTAAAGAATTTTCTAGCAAGATTTTCGTAAATCAAAATAAGTACATACGCATTGTTATATGGACAATGGCATAATAAATCATCTCATTTCAATCCCATAAACGATTTCTGGCAAATCCAGTCTATCTGTACCAGACTTTCAGATATTTTTGAAAAGACCACCAGAGCATTTCATAGAAAATTACGTGAAGCCAGTCACGGCGATGCAGATTGCCACCTTTTCCTTCAAGCTGTTATTGTAAATGCATGTCATCAACTCATGACACAGAAGCTGTTCGTGGGATTTTACCCCCCGGGTGTAGCTCACACATTTCATGTCCGGAAAATGCGAAGGAAACGGTATAGATCTAGATCTAGATGATGGAAACTTTTTACTCAAACAACCATTCAACGTTTGGACTAAGAAGAGTACTGATATCCGATAAAAAGGATGCCATATCGCTTCCTCAGGATTACAAAGTTCTATCTGCTCAGTACCTAGTTTTGAAAAATTTGGCGTCAAAGATTTGGAGTTTCACATCATGTCAAGCTTTTTAGAATGCAATTTTTTGAATATCTTGGTACTGACTTCGAGGAATCTTACAATATTGATAGGGAAGACAGAACTTTTGATTCCTTACTTATGGTCTTAGAGTAACTCAAAGTGGCCCAAAATGTCAAATATAACTTTGTAATTCTGGTGAAGCGATATTTTAATAATATCCAGCATTGCAAACAGGTTGACGTTTACGTGAAACGAAGGACGATTGCTTGAAGATCAACGTAGGGATACAAGTCATAATATTTTCAAGACCCAGTACGATTAACGCAGGACGTTTACATTTTCTTTGAGAATGGGGAGCTCAGTTTACAGAACACAACTTTTATCATAAAAATCTGAGAGAAATTCATATTTCAAGCTTTATAAAAATAATAATATGCTAAAGATTCTAAAACGTATCACATACAAATCTTTGCCTTCACTCTGCTGAAATTCATTCGTCTTCAAGTACCAGGTCTGAAGCAGACATCTGCTATCGTACTTCGACAATAATTTAAGTTTCCTTTCTCGAGTACCCCTCAAAAGCCATGTCTTTGACCTCGATGCGTATTTCCTGAATGTAAAGCTACAAGAGTTGTTAAACAATTTCGAACTTTGACATAGACGTTTAGTTGTTCTAATCTACGAGTATTCTTTCAGTTACCAAGCTGTCAACAACATGTATGCACTTTTATAAGTACATCAGCCTGAGAAGAGAGGTGATACAACATACCAAACGTTGATGAAAAAACCCAACTCACCTCACAAACACACGAGATGTTGGTTCCGTCATAATATACATATTATTATTGTACTTTTAGTTATATTGCCTGCAGAACTTTGACGCAGTGTATGAACAAACGCACCTTATTCGAGGGTACGAAGAAACTAGGAGGTATTTGTGTGTGTGTGTGTGTGTGTGTGTGTGTGTGTGTGTGTGTGTGTGTGGTTGTGTATGTGTGTGCGTGTGTGGGGGTGGGGGTGGGGGGGCTAGTTTGTGTGAGACAGAGAGAGAGAGAAAGAGAGAGAGAGAGAGAGAGAGAGAGAGAGAGAGATAGAGATAGAGAGAGAGAAAGAGAGAGAGAGAGAGACTGTGTTGGTGTTGGAGTATAACCTCAGTGCGTGAAGGCAGTAAGCTCAAGGATTCCTGATTAAATCGCAGGTAAATCTTCTTAGATTCTTTTTCAAAAGGATATTAAGTTCTTTAGTTTTGGCAGGTTCCATGGTAAATTTCTCTAAAACTAATACTCTTATAAACATTTGTTTTAGGCTTTGCATTATAAACATAGATCTAACACTTTCCCACTACTTTAAGTGAATTGACATCTATATCACTCAAAGTATTTGACAAAGTTTATTTATCCTGGGTCTTACCAAACCCACATGTAATAGGATTTCACACATATGCACACACACACACACACACACACACACACACACACACACACACACACACACACACACACACAAGAGCACACACATACATACACAAACACACTCACAAACACACACACGCATACACACAAACATACACACAAACACACACACAAACACAAGCACGCACAATGTGGCTATATCTAAGAAAGAACAGATATATGACTGGAAAAGAAGAGTCACATGACGTCAGCGCCACCCTGCGGACAACCACTTAAGGTTTTGAAGTTTGAAGAAAATTTGAAATAAAATTTTAAAAAATATTTTTAATATAAAAATCCCCAAAATTGCACCATATTGCTAACTACAGCAACTTAACAGGCCAACAGAAGTTTGCAAATAGTTTTACCTCAAATTCCCTTTGCCTGCTGAGATCATGGTTAAGATTAGTAAAGAGCAGGGAGATTTTTTTATATAATATTTCCTAATCACCAACCAATTTCGTAAGTTTCGCACAAGGTACAGAAATAAAGTTAAAGTGACCTTAAGGACTTTCTTGGTGTCAAGGGTGGAAATGGTCCTTCAGTTAGGACCTGTAGAGAATAAGAACTAAATATTCCTTAACAAAACGACCACTTCAGGTCCAAAACACACCATATGTGCACTCTTTTAAACGTCACCAGGGTGCAGAATTCAGTAGATGAGCCCCATGAGACATAATCTGTCCGTAGACGATGCCTACAGCAATGACTGTCCTTCATCTCAACGGTCCACATTCTCGAGGCATATTTTCATCTACGGCTGTACCATTTTCGAAACTATCAGAGGAAAGCAATGTGTTCATGATTCCTCGGTTGTTTAAAAATCGTAAACATTTCCTGTATGACATTTGGTTCCTTGGAAAAGCCCATATTCACCTTTCAGGTTATATCACCTCAACAAATGATATGATATCTACTTGAGCAACCTCACCCCCCCCCCCTTTCCCTATTTCCTCTCGAAACAGCTCCACACTGTAAGATGTACAGGGTGTGTGGCTTTGAGTACTCATTGCTGAATGGGTCCTTGTGTTTGGCCATCACTGAACATTACGAACGACACGTTCAAATGTGTCGAGTCCAAAGGAGGACATATAGAGCATTGGTTCTCGGAATTCCAGAATTAAAAAAAACCCCAATTTTTTTAACTCTGTAGGAGAAAAGAAATATTGTTTAAAGGTTACTGGGATGGAAAGATAGATCTTTAAAATAAAAGGAAAAAAAAAACAACAACAATCATTTACTGACTTTCCTTACAAGATCGTTTAAATAGGTACATTTTGCATTTATAGGTAGTTTTTATAAAAGTCATTTCATTTCTGTTTTACGATAATAAGTTTATTCTCTGTGAATTTTATGTCAAACAAATTACTTTTGAATAAAGTGTACCTGTTCCCAATTATAAAATTCTAGTACAAATTGTGTGCGAGATATTGAGAAAAAAAGTTGTACAGTAGTTTAGGGGGGAGTGGTGGGTGTTTTAATCACCTTGTACTTTCACACGAGAAAGGCCCTAAGGAATCGGTTTCTTCCACGCTGTAAGGTTATTTACAAGGCATGCCTTATAAGTTTGATGTCTATCTTTGATAGTGAGCGGAGAGTCTTAAAATATACCAAAAGAACTTATACCCAGGGCCCATTGGGGGATCGACAAATCGATCGTAAATTGATCGCCCGATTCGAGGCCTGAAAACCGACGCGTTTGTTTTTTAGGCTGAGAGTGAGTCTGGCGATCAGTTTGTACCACGATGGTCGCTTTGCGCCCTCAATCCGGTTAGCCCCGCCTACCAAACCGAAATGAACCGAACCAATCATGCATGTGGGCACCCTGCATTACAGTCAAGAATGATCTATTATCGTTTCCAACAGTGGCATCAATGTCGTAGCACAGCACAATACTCACTGAGCTAAGGATGAGGTGCACCTTTAAAGTACATCAGAGTACCTGTAACAGTCTTTTCTCCTCCTGGAGAGCCTCGGCAGCTGACTTCAGTGTGGCATTTGTAGCATTGATGGTGGACATCGGATCCATACTGACTCAGAAGCTGTCTAATTATCTCCTGACGTTCTACCTGGTTTGACCTGAGAAAAAAGACAATGGAGACATTAACATAACTGGGAAATTAGTTCCGAACACCCACCTGGAGCAAACAAGAAATCAATTTTTTCATGTCCCTTACGGATTTTATTTCTGAACTCGTACCTTATATATAAATCTGAGTAGGCCTACGATCTGTTCTGCTACAGTAAAGGATGTCACTTGGTCGGTAAGAGCAAATTTTGACATTTTATCAAGTTTGGAATGGAGGCCCAATGTTTACTTTTACCGCTTTATCCACTTGTGGAAAAAATCATTCAAACTTTTCTCTGTTTATCTGTACATAAATACAGACTGGTTCAAAGTAAGATCTGGAGTACGACATGAAGACGTTTTCTCTCCCCTTCTATTTATAATCTATACAGACAATCCAAAGCTCAGAACTCCTCAATGAAATTATATTCTCAGGAGACCATGTCTTATTGATCCAAACCAACAAAGCCTCCAAAATCATGCTACCAAATTGAACTACAGTTGCGAGAAATTTGACATGAAAATAAGCACATCAAAAACAGAAGTTATGAAACTGAGCCGAAACCATAGTTCCCTGCACATCCATGTCAACAGTAAACAACTGAAACAGATGAAGGAATCTAAATAATTTGGCAACACTTTTTCTGAAAACGAGTCCATAGACAGAGAAAGAGAAATGAGAACTCAAAAGGCCAACGCTGTCACCTACTAGCTGCACCCCTCATATCTCATCCAAACATCTCCATGGACGCAAAGAAGCAGCTTATCACTTCAACATTCATACCAACATTATACTACCAGTGCCAGACCTGGACATTAAGTAAAACGTATGAAAGCAAAATCACTGCATGAGAAATGAAATTTCTCCATAAAACCATTGACATCCCTAGAGAAATGAAGAAGTAAGAGCAGTTACTCTAGCACTGAGTTCTGCCTGCATTTCATAGAAAGACAGAACAAAATACTTTAGCCACCTATTACGTATGTCATCAAGCAAGCCAGCCTCGAGAGCCTATAACACCACGTACTCAGGCTATAAAGGAAGAGGAAGGCCATGCAAAAGGTGGATTGAAGGTGTCAAGGAAACCCTGACAATTGATCGTAATATATTGCAATTGAAAGAGCTGCGGAGCTGGCATACCACAGAGAACTGCATCTCCCCTCGACGCTTAGCGGCAACAGAGGATGAAACAGTAAACATGAAGTAAAACGTCAGTAAGTTTCAATACATTTGACATGTGGAACTAAAAACCCAGCTCCACTGCACTGGTGTGTGTGGTGCAACAGTTATAGGTGACCGCCTTCTTTGCAAAAGACGCGAGTTCTTGTCCTACGTATGGAAGGATTTTATCAAAATTTTAATTTCTCATTCTTTCTACCGGGATCTCGGTATCCACTCTGACATAATAATTATCGACAATTTTTCCATCATGTTAGAATTTTGGAATAGAGCAAAAGCTGTTAAAGTTTGCAACACCTTTTGAGGAAGTAGCGAGTTAAAAAGCTTTATAATATAATTTTATTATTTCACCAAGTATTACAATGCAACGATTTTATTTATTGTGCTGAGCTCGACCATCAACCATCTCCCACTTCCCCCCCCCAACCAGAGAGAGAGAGAGAGAGAGAGAGAGAGAGAGAGAGAGAGAGAGAGAGAGAGAGAGAGAGAGAGAGAGAGCGAAACAGACAGACAGACAGACAGACAGACAGACAGACAGACAGACAGACAGACAGACAGACAGACAGACAGACAGACAGACAGACAGACAGACAAACAGACAGACAGATAGGCAAATAGACAGACAGACAGACAGACTGACAGACTGACAGACAGACAGACAGACACGAACTTGCAGCAACGCCACTGAACATTCAACCTAGACATACCATTCAAGCCCTTCGGCGAGATATGACATGATAGCTCGAAGTCTGTTAGATACTCAAACGTCAAATAATATTAGTTTTAGATTTCAAAACGTGGAAAAAAGAGACTTTGTCTGTCTCGTAGGTTCAGGCGTTCACTGGAAGACGTCAAAGTACAGAGATGGACAGACGTTGGATCGGATCACCATCTGCTGCTGTTAGCAAAACTCAAGCTTCGTCTCATAAAGCATGGGAGCAGAACAGGACAAAAAAGAATGAAGTTCCAAGTAAGTCTTTTAGATGGACACAAGAAACAGGAGTTTCAACTGCAATTGAGGAACAGATTTCAACCCTTGGCGGATCTTGGTGAGGAAGACAGGGAGGTGGATACACACTGGAACAAGGTCAAAGAGGTCTTTACATCAACCTGTCAAGAAGGGCTCGGTGGGAAGAAATGGGAGCACAAGGAATGGATTAGTAAACACCCATTGGATTTAATTAGGATACGAAGAGAGCTGAAGGTAGAAACGAATGCAAGTAGAACAAGAGGGTCAGGAGCGGCGGCATTGGAGAAGTACAGGACAACAGCTAAAGATGTAAAGAAATCACTGAGAAAAGACAAGGAGGAATTCATGAAGAGGCTGGCTGAGAAGGCAGAGGAAGCAGCGGTAGGAGGGCTCATGTGAATCCTTTACCACACCACAAGGATACTTTCTGGAAAATACGGGAAACCTGAGGTAACAGTAAAGGACCAAAAGGGGAAAACCATTTTTTGGAAAGGGAGCTCAGTCCAAACGATAGGTAGAGCATTTCAACAGTCTCCTGAACAGACCACCACCGAGTAACCCACCAAACATCCTGCCAGCAAGAAATGAGTTACCAATCTGCTGTGATGCTCCTTCAAAACAAGAGATTCTGGATGCCATTAAGAAGCTGAACAAAGGTAAAGCGGCCGGTCCAGACCAGATTCCACCTGAAGCCCTAAAAGGAGATGCCAATGTGACGGCAGACATCCTCCTCCCACTGTTTACCAGGATCTGAAATCCTCCTCCCACTGTTTACCAGGATCTGAAATGAGAGCAAGTTCCCAAAGGATTGGAAAGAAGGACACCTCGTGAAACTTCCAAAAAAGGGGGATCTCAGCAACTCCAGCAATTACAGAGGGATCACTCTTCTCTCAATACCAGGTAAGATCTTCCACAGAATCATTCTGGAGAGAATCAAGGCAGCAACGGATCCAAGACTACGGGATGAACAGGCTGGTTTCCGGAAAAATCGCTCAACCACCGACCAGATTGCCTCGCTGAGGATTATTGTGGAACAGTCCCTGGAGTGGAACTGCCAGCTGATCGTCAACTTCCTTGACTATGAGAAGGCTTTTGACAGTATAGACCGAGCAACACTATGGAAGATACTGAGAAACCACGGAATCCCACAGAAGTTGGTGAACCTCATGAAGAGCATGTACGAAGAGACAAGTTGCAGGGTTTACATGATGACCCGCTCACTGACAACTTTGACATCAAGACTGGTGTGAGACAGGGATGTTTATTATCACCGTTACTCTTCATATTGGCAGTCGACTGGCTGATGAAGGAAACCACCAGAGGACACAAAAATGGCATACAGTGTAGCCCATAGACACAGTTGGACGATCTGGAATTTGCAGATGACTTGGAGCGTCTGTCACACACTCAGGAACAGATGCAAGACAACAATTTTAAAAAGTCTATCAGAGTCTGGTGGATTGAGGATCCTCCCTGGAAAGTCGAAAGTCCTAAGGATAGATGCACCGCAAAAGGAGCAGGTCACAGTACAAGGAAATGCACTAGAAGACATCGAATCCTTTTACTATCTTGGGAGTAAAATTCACAGAGAGGGAGGAACAGGCGCTGAAATAAAGTCCCGCATTGGAAAGGCACAGGCTGCATTTATTTCTTTGAGCAGGATTTGGAGGACCAGGATTATCTCATTACGAACACAGCTTAGAATTTTCAACTCAAATGAGAAGTCAGTCTTGTTGTATGGATGTGAGACGTGGAACGCATCCCACACGTGCATAAAGAGGATCCAGGTTTTCTTGAACAAGTGTCTGAGGAGGCTGCTGAGGAACAAATGGACAGACAGGATCACCAACGAGGAAGTATTAAGAAGAACCAGACAGAGCCCGGTCAGAGAAGAGATGGGAAGAAGACGTTGGCGATGGATTGGACACACTCTCAGGAGGTCAAGCAGCTGCATAACAAGAAAAGTGTTAGATTGGAACCCACATGGTAAAAGGTCATGGGGAAGACCTCGTGGAACCTGGAGAAGAGTCACAGAAATGGATGTAATTTAAAGTGGGAAAACGTGAGGTGACATCAAGCGACTAGCCCAGGACGGGGAAAGGTGGAGAGTGTTTGTTCGTGGCCTATATCCTGACCCAGGGTGAGAAAGGCAATGATGATGACGATGATGATGATGTCTGAGGCGTCTTTGTTTCAACAGAAACCGATGTCTCTGACTAGCATAGCAGAAGAGCATTAACCTGAACAAAACACACAGACAGTGGATAATTCCAGTCATAACCTTTTTCACTTTCGTCTGTTCGCGTTAAAAGCAAACTCTAACTCATTTATTAATTTACCTATGCCCACGCAAGTTTGTGGGGCACTTCTCGCAGGCCAGCGAACAAATAAAAATATAGTTGGGTTTTTGTTAAGATCTTGATCCAGTTGTTAAAAAGAGGTTTTTGTCCTTGTGTCCTATTTTGAAAAACGTTCTTTGGATGCATGCACAGGATAATTAGTATAAATGACTTACAGTAATCTTGCCTTCAAATTGCTCATGTTGAGACGGAGACACCACCTTAACGCTAAATTTTTGTGTAATCCCCACGTGAGTCTCGAAAATTACTCATACCGTCTCTTGAACGATGTTTCTTTGACGTACGCTAAAGTGTGTTAAGGGCAATATATTATGTCGACTGTTACATGTTTTTAGGTGCCTGCTGTAAATCACCCTTTTTTTACCCGCTTTAGTCTTGCATCAAAGAAAACGCGTGGGAACCTTAGTTTGCAGTGACTTCTATAATATGGGCTTTTAGATGCTGTAGGTCATTAAACTTTTAGACCCGTATGCAAAGAACTGAGAAGATTAAACAGGGGTTTCTTTTTAGTTTGTTTTAAGTGCGGGCAGGCGAAAAAGAACAAGCTATAGCAAGACAACACACATTGTCCATCGCTTTCCAAAACTGGTTGCAAACACAAAACTAGTTAACCCTATCCGTACGTCGTGTTTTACTATCGTATTCATACGACGTGGGTAACTCTGTGACACCACTTTCCAAATAGGAAATTTACTCAGTAATCCGATTAATACGCTTTGCATAGTAGTCATTCAAAATGATTTTTTTGAGAAGCATTGGAAGTTTCAAAGAGATCTCCGTACTAAAAGTACTCTAAAATGTGAATAATCCACCGCAGAGGTACAAAATGACCCCAAGGCATACGGATAGGGTTAAAGAGCTGCTACATTCGACGAATTCGACCTAAAAAAACAAAGCCAAAATATAACAATTTTTTGACCAACCTAGGTCGTAGCTAACAAACAAACTTCTCGATCTCGGACATGAAAACATGATAATTGAAAAATTACGTATTACCAAAGGCGTCTGCAGATGACATTGTTTTGTCATGATCAGTCACAGCTTTTTACTTTCCTTATACCTGACTTTCAAGCCTTGCTGACACCGTTATATGTTTTCTAAATTTGTATTCTATTCTTTTTTTTCTCTTTTTTTGGGGATTATTTATTTGATTTTTATTTCATTGTTTTATTTGATTTTATTTGATATTATTTTAATTTGTTTTATTTTAATTAATTTTGTGTGTGGTTTTTTTTCATGTATATTATTTATTTTTTATTTTTTTCTAGGGGAGGAGGGGGTTATGCATGTAATTTAGAATACTCCTTTTGTTGTGCATGTCGTATATTTCTACACTCTGTCTTTTCTATTCTTGGAGGCTGCTTTCCCTTGATATCCGATATTTTGTTCATGGCCGAGCAAAAAAAGTAGGTGAGTGGTCGGAAAATGAGGGGGAGTTGGTAGGGAAAGTGGTGATAATAGTGAAGGAGAAGAAAAAGAAGCACAAATCACCGAAAGAAATTTTTTTTTTTTTTAAATAAAGAGAAAGTATCTTGATGAGAAAACACAGGGTGAGACACCATTGTTACTTTCAGTAAAGTCTGTACTGGGGTGAAAGGTAAGGACCACTGTGTAATAATTAACGAGCTTTGGCAAAAATCTCATTACTTCTGTCTTTGTAATTGTTCCAGATCTAGAGTTTTCTTTCCGATTCGTTTTTTATTTTTTTCACACTGAAAGGGATAAGGGTCCAATAGTCATTCATTATATTTTTGTTTGTTTTTGTATGCTTTTTATTCAGCAGTAGGCCAGACTGAATTATGAAAAGGCTAAAGCTCATGGTCTAATTTTGAGACAGACCAGAATTATTTTTAAAAGAAAAAGACAACCCCCCAAACCTGCCAAATTTTCAGTCACTTTTATTTCAAGTTAAGTGAAAATAAGTGTTATTGTGTGATTTGCACCTTCTTTCCTATCAAATAAGTATCATCCTTCTCTCACCTCCTTTATTTTTGTGCTTGTTGTTCTCTGGTAACACCTCTTATATGGCTCTATTGCATTGGAAGTACGTTGAGTATCTGTACCTCTTACATATCATAAGAATTATATACGTAATACACTATTGGAAACTGTCAGATGCTCCTTTTTCTACTAAGCAGATGGTGTCAGTCTCATAGAAATGGGCGAGGGACCTCAAAAAAAGTAAGTGCGGCAAAACACTTAATGCAAAAAACTATAAAAGTTATGCACATGCCATTATTCAACAATTTCAACTGTGCGACTTGGGTCGCTTTCTTTACTGCAGTCTTCAAATAAAAAGATTAGAACTAGAATCTATATTATTGTGCTCCCAAAATAATTTCCGAATAGGATTGAGCCAAGATCTGGATTATGCTTTTCATAT
Organism: Aplysia californica; assembly: GCF_000002075.1. Lineage (NCBI taxonomy): Eukaryota > Metazoa > Mollusca > Gastropoda > Aplysiida > Aplysiidae > Aplysia > Aplysia californica. The sequence goes on along the minus strand of NW_004798051.1, from coordinate 215,900 downwards.
TAATCTGACAAAAGAAACAAATTAGTCAACAGCGCTATGTTAAAAATTTCTAACATACATATATCTTTGCATCACCGTGCAGGAAATTTCGATAGGAAAGCAAATTAAAGAACCCTTACTGCACAGATCAAACACTCACTTTTTGCGCAAACAGCATAACAGAATAAGAATACCAAGAGATTACCATCCAAAATAAAACAAAACTATTCACTGTTATTACTTGGACACAACACTCTAGAACAATCGTAACCTTGTACAAATCTCCGCTGTATTGGAAAATCTTAAAGACCCCTGCCTAGGACCTAGTCCTGCTTGCTCCACGCACCAACAACGTTAACTTGATCTGATGCATGCTCTAATATCCAACAGTTATCTCTCTCTGTTGGTTCTTATACAGGGTATGCCACGAGAGATAACGCTCTTATCAGCCTCGCTGACCATTCATGTATACGGGCCATTATTTATTTATAATTCAATCTGAAGTGAACCAGGTCTCAGCGACAAATCTGCATTTTGGCTATTTTTACCTCTGAAGTGCGGATACTGCCCCATACAGTAATGTTACAACACGTTCAATTTTGTATGCTGGCCTCATAGAGTAGGCCATAACCACACGGGGACGCACGTTGTGTTCTACGAAATAGGCCTAGATCTTCATATCAGACACAAACTAAGGATCTATTGTGGCTTCAGTGGCCCAGTGGTTAGGCTAACGAACTCGTAATCTTGAGGTTGCGGGTTCGGGGGTTCGAGCCGCGGGACAACGTTGTGTCCTTGGGAAAGGCACTTTACACGAATTTTTCCTCACTTCACCCTGGTGGGAATGGGTACCTGGCCATAGACAGCCAAAGATCTTGTCATATGTTAGTGTTTTAGCGCCTATAAATGGCTGCTTGCACTGTATCCTTCCCAGTAAGTTGAGGTTTTTTCAGAATGCTCTCAGGTCTGCTGGGGGGTATAGTATAGATTGTGTGGGGTTTTTTAAACAGAGAGGGGGGGGGGAGAACTGACACAGAAGTAGTAGTAGTAGTAGTAGTAGTAGTAGTAGTAGTAGTAGTAGTAGTAGTAGTATAACAGGAACAAGAAAAAGAAGAACAACAAGAACAAGAACTAGAACCAGAAGAAAAAGAGGAAGAGAAGATTTGACTTTCCAGCTCGTGTAATGCATACATTTATGTTCTAAAGTATAACATAGATAATGTATGTCCAGAGAGCTTAACACCTTTACAATCTACTGCAGTAACCCGGTCAGGCGCTCCATTTGTCTGCTGGGACGTGGTATACCTTTCACAGTGGGTTGGTTGGCTTTGGCGGGCAGGGCCGAAACACACCACCTCCAGATTGACCTAACCAGGTTTGATAGGGGTGTTAAACACCTACAATTACGACAGTTACTATGCCAAACCCTTAACTTCACAAGACGAGACAGGCGGAGAAATGAAGAAGTAAGAGCAACTATCGGCATTGGTTCCTGTTTGCATTATATAGAAAGACAGAGAATAAAATGTTTTGGCCACATGTTCCATATGTCACCTGGCCAACCAGCCTCGAGAGCATACAACACCAAGTACTCAGGCTATAAAGGAAGAGGAAGGCCAACCAAAAGAGCTGCGGAGCTGGCCTACCACAGAGAACTGCATCTCCCCCGACGCTTAACGGCAACAGAGGATAAAAAAAGTAAAAGAAAGTAAGACTATGCATTTTGTTCAGTAGCCTGGACGGAAGTAATTAAATCCTCTTGTTTTTCGCACCTCCAATGCGTTGGCAAATTTTGCTGAAGATGAAATACATTGTTACTCACACCTTAACCGGAAATACCAGCTTAACAACTCATGTTGGAGTTTAAAAGGTACAATTAAAAAAAAACAATTCGTCCGCCAATACCTGACAATGGCCAATGTTTCTGTAGAGGTAAATATTTCTTAAACCAAATGAAAGAAATGGTATTAGTGTGGCTTCTGCTATCGCTAATGAGACTAATCAAACTTTTGTCATAGAATATTATGCCACATTTTGAGTTTTTATAAGTTGCATTTACATTTGTGGAAGTGCATAGCTCGTGGGATTTTCTCTTGGCTTTAGCATTTCTAATTTTTTTGTGAAGCCTCATAATAATATTATTATTTGATGTCCTCATAGATTGCTGCTCTCCAATTGGGTCTATCAGAAGCTAGCTGACTAAACTTGACCGTGGAGCCATAAATTTGTTTTTTTTCTCCTAAAGTAGACAAATTACGTCATGTATGTGTTAAGCTGTTCACGCTTTTTACCGGCGTAACTGCAAATTTTATTGTTGAGCTCTGCGTTCTTGCAAACAGAAGATGCGAGTGAAATTCCCTCACAGTATTTTCTACGCCTTGCTTCTGAGGCATATCCTACAAAGCCTCCGTTTCACACGGCTGGAAAAATCGAAGCAGCCGACCTCCTAAAAAATTTAAAGCGCGTCAAAGAGGAAAAAGGACAACAAAAGCTAAATGACGGACGCTAAACCCCGAAGACAAAAATGAAGATAACAAATATCTTACAACCTCTTAGTTAATCACATTGAGGTGAAAATTTGTTGACTTTGACCGGGCGCAACAAGCAAAAAGTCCTACTTGCTGACATTCAGTAAGATTAGATCTGAAAGAGATATCGTATAACCGGGGTTGCCAACTCTCTCGTCAGGTACACACGGTCTGTAATTACGTGACTTGAGAAACTGACCTCAGTCTCTGATTATACCAGAACAAGGAACAAACGTTGACCCCGCCCCCTCCCAAGACCGCCTGCTATACGTTAGCTGTCCAACAGCTTATCCTGGTCAAGAGGCAAACACGACAAACCAGGTTGGTGAATTAAAGTATGTTTGTGTGTGTGTGTGTGTGTGTGTGTGTGTGTGTGTGTGTGTGTGTGTGTGTGTGTGTGTGTGTGTGTATGTGTGTGTGTGTGTGTGTGCAGAAAGAGTTGGGGGGTTACATAGACACAAAACTAGTTGGCCGTTGTCTGCGCTTTCATGTTATCAGTTTGCTGCTTGTATAACATTGTTAAGATTTTATTGCACATAGTTATTTCACTTTATTATTATTGCACAATTTGTATTATACTGAACGTGCCTTCCCGTGTGGTTGATGCTTCAGTCCACTTACCGTTTCTGAGGGCATACATCAGCCATCCTGATCCTCCATTCTATTGACTATAAAAGGAGGCGGAAGAGTGGCAGAAAGAAAACATTCTCGAAGTATAACGTCCACTGAGCATAACGTTAGCCACAAAAAAAAGTTAATACGTTTTGCCACGCAAGGAAAATATTTTGAAAAGGGCAGTGGCAGACTTCAAAAAGAGCTTGATAAACGAATTCATTTCCCTTGCATTAGTTTAACACCTAACATAACAATGAACATTTACATGTTTACCAGTTGCTCCGAATACGCGTCTCAACACTGTGGGATTTCTAAGATCTGTTGCTGTTGTTGTTGTTTGTTTGTTTTGTTTTTTTACTTAAAGGACCTTCAATCAAGAGATTGATACCAGGAAAAAAAACTGTTAACATTTATTTACCCGCTGAACCAACCTGATCATTTTGGGAGGAAGGAAGTTTCGACCCTCTTTCGACTAACCCGGGATGAGTGGGACACAGTAACCGAGCACAAAGAAGGAGATACCCGATGAAACAGAATTCCTCTAATTAGAATAAAAACCAAGACTTTAGCGTAGAAAGAAGAACTATGATGGAAGAGACGGCATGTATACACACACACTCTCACAAACACGCACACACACACACCTATTATATAATATATATTATAATATAATATTAAATAATTTATTATAATATACTAAAACACAACATAATATAACATAATATATATATATATATATAGATATATATATATATATATAATTATTTCTCTGGTTTGTGTCTCATACCCAGATAGAGTGTATGTGATTGAGTGCTCCTGAGAGAGAGAGAGAGAGAGAGAGAGAGAGAGAGAGAGAGAGAGAGAGAGAGAGAAAAGAGAGAGAGAAAGAGAGAGAGAGAGAGAGAGAGAGAGAGAGAGAGAGAGAGAGAGAGAGAGAGAGAGAGAGAGAGAGAGACGATGGTGATTGGGGGGGGGGTAAATAGGTTCATCAGGACTGGTCTTCTGGCGATACAGCTGACCACGAATCCCTTTCATAACTAACATAAAAAGAAAAAATACAAAAGGAAACCACCAAAAAATAAAAACCAAACAAAATAGAAAAATCTTAACTTGGTCACATTATTGAGTCTGCTTCGTCATAGCTTAGAAGAGCCAAGCTATGCATACATTTATGGTTAACGCTTCAGTCAAACATTTAACCGTCGGTTTTGGCAGATTAAGTAAGTTCTGCACCACTGGATCCAAGGCTCTACAGTTCTTTTCATGTTTTGAAGACGACCCATTTGTTAGAGCAGACTCAAAAATACAACAATCTTTAACAGGAAATCGTAATCTGAGATTGGATTTCGGCAAAAGACAGAAAGAACGGAAGAATGCGAAGTACTTGTTTCAGCACAGATCAACAATAGACCCACTAAAGGTGTGCGAAGATTGCACATCGTCTCGGGCCTTTTGTTGGCAAGATGTCCTTCGGGAGAAAAGTTGAGGTCGGATAAGGACCAATCAATTACAGATTATAACTAAATTTATACGAATTATCATAGATAACTCTAATTCACTTACTCGTATCAGCTGGATGCTCCATATAATTATCAAACGATGACCAGAATTGTCTGTAGCCTGGTGTACAGTATAGCGCTTGTACGAGGTCTGACCAGAGGTCAGTGGGTCAGGCACAGTGTGATAGCAAACCGATATAACTGGTCTACTGGGACTGTATTATTCTATATATATTCATTTTACTCAGGACGTCGCTGGGGTCGACTCGGGTCACTGACTGTGTCCTTAACTGAAGAAGCGACCTTCGGTTTGGCCGATTTTGGGCCATGCTACGTAAATTGAGATGTTGGCTGATTTTTTAAGGTCTGCCTGTTCTATCTAGGTCTAAAGATAGCAAGGAGACAAAAGAGAAAATCTTTATTTACTTCGAATATTGTCTTGGAAAACATGAGGGTGGGTCAAAATGTATTAAATTTTCACAATAATTATCGTTTTTCTCAGTGTCATTTTTTGCAGCTGTACTCTTTCCTTATTTTTCATCCTTTTGACATGAAACGTTTAGGAAACATAGATAGCAAGGCTCCCATTAATGTAACGCAGAGTTATTTGCAAAAGAAAGAAAAGCACTGTTCCTTTGGCAGGCGATAACGAAACCAACAATTATAAAAGGTCTATATACACGTTGGGAAAATTCTCTATTTTTTTCTTTTGCACTTATTCAAAAATGCTCTCTGTTACGTTCATAGGAACATTCAAATATTTATAGTTTATTTTCAGGATGGTGGCTGTTTCTACAACAACAGTTGTAGCTATGCAAAAAATAAAAGTATGAATTAAGAAATGTTTCTATGACTTACTTATAATAATATGTGTACTTGGATTTGATCTCGGGCAACAATAAGATAAAATGGACCTCAATGGTCGCTCCCCCTCC
>NW_004798051.1:190513-208738 GCF_000002075.1 Aplysia californica | reverse complement strand
ACAGAAGAAGAAGAAGAAGAAGAAGAAGAAGAAGAAGAAGAAGAAGAAGAAGAAGAAGAAGAAGAAGAAGAAGAAGAAGAAGAAGAAGAAGAAGAAGAAGGTTTTTAAAACCTTTAGTTAGCACAGGAGAGAAATTGAGACGAGAGTGCAAAAGGCTAATAGCATCAGTTACCAGCTTGCCCCACTCCTCAAACATCCTAACATCCCCATTGATACCAAAACCAAGCTCATTAAATCTATCTCCATCCCCGTCTTGACCTACCAGTGCCAGACATGGACCCTGACCAAAGGTCTGGAACGTAAGATCACCACCTGCGAGATGAGATGTCTAGGAAAGCCGTCAACAAAAACACTCGGGACATGGTCAAAAACAATAATATCAGAGAAATGGCGGGAACAACACCTGTCCTCCACTACACTCGAAAGCAAATAATCAGGTGGTTTGGACATCTCACACGTATGGCACCTATCCAGCTTGCGAGTAAAGCCTACAACAGGAAAGTATCAGGTACAAGGCAAGAGGAAGACCAAGAAAGACCTGGAATCAGGGTGTGAAGGATACCCTGAGAACATACAATATCACACCCAGCCATACCATCAAACTTGCTGGAGACAGGAAGCTCTTTCTCCCCTCGACGCCCTAGAGGTACAAGAGGACGGATAAAGTAAAGTAAGTAAGTTAGCACAACGTTCACCTCAGTAAATTATCCGATTTGCAAGTCACGTCCACGTTGAAGAGCATGCAGGGGGAAAAGAACGTAGATAGAACAAAGAGTGGTCAGACCTGAACTGACCGCGGCCGATTTCTCAGTTACTATAACTGTCCTGTCCTGATACTTAACACGCTCGCTCTTCTTAAAGTGACTTCCTCTTTTTGCCAATCAACCTTTCAATTTTGTTTATACTGTTCTACTCCTCAAAGATATGGTAAATTTTGGTATCCGATAGAGCTTCCACAACTTGGCGTTTTGGTGATTTTGTAAGGGTTTTTATAACCTAATCTGTTTCGTTGATTTGGGAATTTTTTTCAACGGAAACAATACAAAGAAGAGTTAATAAACTTCATGTTTTGCGCAGGCTTGAAATATAAAATATAATTGATTTAACCATTTTAAGCGGACTAACATACTTGAGCATGTTGAAGAAACGCAATTTCATCGTGTGGTCCAGCGCGGCCTCCGTATAGCCGAGGTGAACGCTGTGTACCAGTAGTTTCCAAAACAAGATAATTTTAAAGGAAGTCTTAACGTGTAGAGAAGAGAAAAGGAAAAGCTTAGCACAGGTTGGAAAAAGAGAGGGGGGGGGGGAGTATGAGGCTAAATTAAATCTACGTATGGAAAGGAAGAAACAGATAAAATAAAGAATCTCAAAAAGTGGATTAAAGAAAAAAATGCTGACAAAAAAATTAAGAAGCTAGAACTAAATTACAGTGAAATGCCTTCACCAATATAAAGAATAGGATGAAAAGAACAAATTATAAAGATTGATAGATTAATCAACGCTGACAAATCACTGGAATGAATTTTGATTATGATGCAAATGAGAATGAAACCTTTGAGAAGAGGGATGAGAGAGCTGAGAGCGTGAGTGGATACATTAATTTTGTTAGATTGATGTAAGTCCATGGGGACAAAAATGAGAGCCCGGAAACAGACTAATATTGAGTCTGTAGCAACCATTAATGTTAAGAATGCTGAAAGGGGCAAAAATGAAGAGATCCACGAATTGACATGAATCCCAATTAAATCTGTAGTCGCTAACATCGAGTCTTTAGGCGATAGTACATAATATGTACAAGACAGGCAAACTGTTTCATTTCTTATTGTTAGTGGTTTATACCTTGGGCAATGCACACCAGATAAGAAAAACCAAACTATTGGTTCTATACGTATCTGTCTGTATGTTTGTTTGTGTGTGTGTTGGTTTGTGTGTGTGTTTGTTTGTGAGTGTGTGTATGTGTGTGTAGTTGGGTGTGAGTGAGTGAGTGTGCGTGTACATATGTGTGTATGTGTATGTGTGTGTGTGTGTGTGTGTGTGTGTGTGTGTGTGTGCGTGAGTGTGTGTGTTTGAGAGAGAGAGAGAGAGAGAGAGAGAGAGAGAGAGAGAGAGACTGAGAAAGAGGGGGGAGGGGAGGGAGAAAATGAGATGTATGGAAGATGTAACATGGATAAAGTTAAACTTATATAAGGGAAGTTACCGAATAAAATACATAATTATCTTGCTATAGTTAAGTGCCACAGAACAGTTTCGGGTTAGTTTGTTTCTCCATAATAATATGCTTATTTGTAATAATTTAAACACCATCCCCAGAGCATGGAGAAACGCCATCATCACATCCATTCTCAAGAAAGGAAAACCTGCTGAAGAAATGAAAAGCTATCGACCCCTTTCACTCACCTCATGCTTCGGGAAACTGGCAGAGAGAATGGTCAACCACCGCCTATACTGATGGTTGGAAACAACCGGTGCCCTGGACAGCAGCCAAGCAAGATTTCGTGCGGGCCAACGAACAGATGACCAGCTCTTCAGGCTCAGTCAGAAAGTCCTTGATGGCTTCCAGGAAAAGAAGCACACAGTTGCAGTATTCATTAATCTCCAGCAAGCCTACGACAGGGTATGGAGAAAAGGCCTCCCGTGGAAAATGACATAGACAGGAATCCACGGGAAACTCTACAGATGGGTGAAGACCTTCCTTACAGACAGGACGATCCAGACCAGGATTAACAAAGGTGTGTCATCCAAAGCTGTACTGGAGGAGGGCCTACCCCAGGGTTCCTCTCTGAGCTGCATACGTTTCCTTATTTTCATCAACGACCTGCCTGAGATACTGAAATCGGAGAAGGCCCTATATGGCGACGACTTAGCCATCTGGCATACAACTAAACAAGCTGGCATCAGAGCACGGCTTACAAATGAGGATCTAGATAGATTCAACAACCACTGTTGCAAGTGGAAACTAAAAGCATATTATACCAAGACAATCTACACCGTCTTTACAAATAGCCAAAACGTTGCAAAGCAAAATCTCACCATCTCACTTGAGGGAAACAAACTAGAAAAGTTGAAAACCCGACCTACCTTGGGATAGAGCTGAACAGACAGTTTTCATGCAAAAACCATATCTGGAACCTGAGGACCAAGGCCAACAAGAGACTTAACCTTCTCAGACGACTGGCTAGCACTTCATGGGGAGCGGACAAGGATGCACTCAGACAGCTATATGTTGTCTATGTACGCTCTGCCATGGAATATAACCTAACCTTACAGACAATCTGCAGCAAACCAACTGAGTGGTCTCTTGACAAAATTCAAAATCAAGCTGTACGATTTATCTCCGGAGCTTTGAGATCCTCTCCAAATGCAGCATGTGAAATCCATACGAACCTGGAACCCTTGGACTAGCGGAGAGAGGGAGCAGTTGTGGAGATGAGTGAGCGCTACAAAAGACTAAAAAAAACCCCACCCAAACAGGAAAAAAATTGAACAGAGACGACCAAAGAAGCGGATTCATGGAAGATCAATACTTGACACAGCCACTGAACTAGCAGAAAAACACCATCTTCCATGTAACAGAGAAATGCTGAAACCCTTAAGACCAGAACTCCCCCCAAACACAAACATCAAGAATGCCAATATCAAAACTTCCCTCATTAAAGAGACAGTGAAAAAGGAATGTGACCCAGTAGAACTGAAGACAACAGCTCTGAAGACAATTGACTCCTACCCTAGTGATTCAATTCATATTTACACAGACGGGCCAGCCTTCAAGAGAACTATAAACGCAGGCTTTGGGGTAAGAATTGAACATCTTGACAAACCATGTGAGGAGCTATTTGTTGCATGTTGTACTTCCTATACAAATTACGAGGCTGAGGCCATCGCCATTGAAGCAGCAATCCTCCACCTGACCAACATTTTCATAATACATCCAAACAAAATCAAGAACACTATTATCTTCACAGACGGAAAGTCAGTACTCCAAGCTTTGGAAAGCTTGAATCTCAAAAGCCCAGCCTACCTATCCGTGGCTCAAACAATCAACATCTTCATACAGACCTATGCCGTCGACCTTGCACTACAGTGGATACCTGGCCACAGAAACATCTCAGAAAACGACAGAGCAGACACCCTTGCCAAGACAGCAGCATCACAAACACAACCTCACAACCCAGTATCACAACAGAAAGCCAAGAACATGATCAAATGCAACACCAGGGAACAGTGGCTGAATGGATGGGCAATGGGCAAAACTGGAAGAACTGTATTTGCACACATGACAGCCCCCAACTCTAAAGATGCATTAAATTCCCTGAGTAGAAGAGAACAAGTCACGATCTTTCACCTGCGAACACAACACATACCACTAAATTATTACCTTAATAGGATCCGGAAGGATACCCCACCCGACTGCCCGTTGTGCGACTACCAGGATGAAACAGTACCACACCACCTATTTAACTGATCAGCACTTTGCGACCTATGTAGCACCTACCTACCTGTCTCCCCAGACATCGGAAATACTCTATACTGCGACAAAGCACAGCTGACTAAAACCTGTAAATTCTTGGCCATATCGACAGACCGAAGGGCTAGAACCCAAATGACGGCATGATCGGAAAAGTAAAGTAAAGTAATAATTCAAAGCCCAGCTTGACGTATATGGCATCTTTTATAGGAGAGCCAATACCATCTTTCTTATTTCTGTCTTTCTGTTTTTCTGTCTGCCTGTCTTTCATTATGTCTGTTTTTTCTTTCTTTTTTCCTTCTTTCTTTCTTTCTCTTTCTTTCTTTCTTTCATTCTATTTCTTTCATTTTTTCTTTCTTTCTCTTTCTTTTTAAATTGGTCAATAACCCGCACCAGCGAGTTGTAGTAGAAGTAGTAGTAGTAGTAGTAGTAGTAGTAGTAGTAGTAGTAGTAGTAGTAGTAGTAGTAGTAGTAGTAGTAGTAGTATCACTTCAGCTGGATAGCTGCGCCCCCATCAGTGTGACAACCAGCTATTTATATTCCACCTCCCAGCTCGTAGATCCGGCCTTGGCATGGTGTATTCTGAATTAGTCGAGGTTGAATGCTAAAAATGCAGCACAATAAATAGACAGATTCAATACGGATCGGGATTCAGGAAGACAGGAGGTCAGATATGACTTGTCGACGCCAAATGTGTCGGGATCAGGCTCTCGCCAATATTTGTTGCATATTAATGAAGTTATTGATATCATCTTAGAGTTTGTTTATTTTTATTGATAAATAAATACTCATCTATCTTAAACTAGTCTAGATATCTACGACTGAAAGGGGTTGGGGTTCGCCATATGTCACAAGTAAAATTAGCCAGAATATGAACGTCAAAGTTTGGTGGCGTCCAAAGCTTGAGTGTGCTTGAGAACTGGAAATGTACACTTTTTGTACTTTAGATCAACCCAAAATTTGCTTTTAAGTGGACATTAAAGACGCTAAGGATAAAATGGAAACGATAAAATTGCCCAGTGGGCTGAAAAAAAATGTCAGTTTCTTTGATTTCATTCAGATTTCTTTACGATGCCACACCGATATGAAAGAATGAGACGCTTTTACTTCAGAGGGAAATCAAATTAATTTATTTTGTTATCGTTCATTTCAAGTGGTTCGAGAGAGAGTTAAAAAACTGCCATAACCAATTATGTTCATAACATCAGCTTCCAGTGAGAGAAGCGTCATGAGAACGGACAATAAGACACACGCTAGTACATGTTCTAATAACTCAAGACAAAACAGCTTTATAGTTATATTATGTTCAGAAATACATATAATATTAATATGATTATGCTATATTAATACACACTGGATCACGCTTGCTCGTATGCGCCCACAAACATTATTATTCAGACACACGGACAGAAACACACACACACATACACACACACACACACACACACACACACACACACACACACACACACACACACACACATTTATGTATGTTTATATATACACACCGACATACATACATATGGGCATGAAAAACACATACATAAATACACCCACACACATGCACACGTGTTCTACTCGTGCAGGAAATCGATATCCAATTGCTGCAGTGATAAATTATAATGTAAAGAGGAAAAATTACCAAGAGTTTGCACAAGTTCAGGAAAAAAGTATTGCTGTTCCGTGTTGATAGATTTTTAATCTTTTGCTCAACGGATATCAAGAGTGTCCATAATATGTCCTAAATGAATCGAAACCCCCTTCTCCAATGTTCAATATTTCGAGAATTATGGCATTGCGGCCATTCGCAGTTATTCTGTTTTGCCTCTATCGGAGATGGATATTAAACCATTATCAAAGGAAAAACGTTATTTTATGTTGAAGATCCATCCTTTTTAAACATACTTTCTGAGCTAAAACAAATATTATAGTACGGTACTTTATAGTACTTTATAGTTAGTTGCCGCCAAATCGTCCGAATCTCTTTCTGAAAATTTCTACAAATGGCGGAAGGTTCAACCCTTACACCCAAAATGAGGATGACCACGTATCACAAATCACGAGAGAATTAATGAAATGTTCGCAACAAAAAAAAACATCACAACTCGCCACAAAAAATGCTAGTTTGTAAAGATAGAGAAGTGCACCAACGGGATATTCCCGTACAGAACATTATAATCTACAGGTACGAACTTTCGTCCATTGTGGTTTGTATAAATAATTCATTATATCATCAACCCCACCAATAGATCAAACCAACACTGTACAAAAGACTTATTCAAACGCCAAATTGTGGGCTAGCTGTTCAGGTGTACTTAACCCAAATATTGTGAAAAAACATCTTTCTGTGATATCACTTGCATAAGCTCGAGAAAAAATTCGGCCGCAATACAAATCCTAGATGTTGACAAAAGCAAATACACAAAAAATAATCATGATAATAAATAAAAATTAAAAAATAGCATAATGTAGGTATAGATCTAACTGCTAAAAGAATGAAACAGGTTTTTTTCTCTCTCCTAAAGCGTTTTGCTTTCTGAGCTTAGTAGAACAACTCCTGTATAAGTTGCCAACGAAATGTAAACATCACACAGAACGTTCGGCCTCAGCTCTGTCTGAGCGTCATGACTATTTTTCATCGTGCAAGAACGCCGCACAGTGATCGTTTCCAGAATTAACACTGAACAATATTTGAATTACACATTTACAAAAGAGAATGAAAAGTATACTGAAAATGACAAGTGAATTGAATAAGAATTTTTGTTTGTAATTGAAGAATGAATTCCTTAATGAATACCTACACATTTTAATAAACAGTATAAACATATTCAAATGATTCTAAAAAATAAATAAATAGTGACAAATAAATCGATTTCTAAATACTGATGCTTATGTTGCAATCTGTGAACAGAGTTAAGATAGATTTGTACACAAAGCAAGCAAACTGTTGGATAATCATGACAAGAAATAAAGATTCAGGCTGAAAATGGGACCAAATGGTGAAAAGCACAAAGAATAAAGAAATGAAAGCCTTGCGAAAAAAATAAACTTCTCAGTCGCAGAGAAATCAATTTTGTAAGCAACATTGCCGTAAGCATAACATTAGAGGTTTTTCTTGCAGTCTTTGACCTTCCTCTCATAATCTTGCAAAGCTTTGCTCTTTTTGCCCCCCGCACTCATCGCTGGGCAGTAGGAGCCGAAGAGCTTGTCGAAATGGTTGAAAAAGGGTTGGAAGTTGGTGAGGGGTTTCTGATGGTGCATGTCGTGCTTGGGCGAGCCCCCGATAGTGCCAGTTGGGTCCAAGTTGTGCAGAAGGAATGGGAAATCGAAGCCAATGTGATCCTCTACGCTGACCAAGATGCTTACCATCATGTAGCTGTGGAAATGAAATTGCAGGTCTTGTTGAATGTTTCTGAGTGAAAAGAAATCAAGCAAGATAGCCAACGAAACCATCGTGGGACATCTCAGCTAAAAACAATTAGGAATAGACAGAATTTGTCTATTTATTAATACAATGCACTTTCTAGCACTCGTAAATCGATATCAAACTCCTGGATCATAATGATATTGCTCTCACTGGAAATTGGAGGCAAAAGAGGTAAGTGTAGACACAGAATAAGTTAAACCAACGTTTGCTTCAGAGTTGGCACTTGTAGAACGAAACGAAAGACTCAACTGCCCTAGTCTCGCACTGAGATGAAATTTACTTTGCAACATTTCTGCTCAACTTTACATTTGTTTGAAATTAGCTTTGTGCAATGACACATAAAGTAGGTGGGAGAAGCATGAGTAACAAATTTTGGCCTTCCATTGGTCTGTACTTTGTTAAGGATTGGTTATGGAGACATTAATCTGTAAATGAGATTGGATGGAATGAGTTGTGATCTTCTTATACGTGAGATAATCTCATAGGCTCAAGGCACACGTTTTAAAAATCATACGTTTAGTATAGAAAGTCTTGTAGGTTAAACTCTTTAGAACGTACAGACTGGGAGGTAGAAATTGTTGCGAGCACAATGCTTTGCAGAAACAAAACAGGAGGGAGAAAGAAAGCAGGAGAGAGAGAGAAAGAGAGAGTAAGAATGAGAGAGAGAGAGAGAGAGAGAGAGAGAGAGAGAGAAAGAAAGAGAGAGAAAGAAAGAGAGGGGGTGGGAGAGAGAGAGAGGGGAGGGGGAGGTAGAGAGAGAAAGAATATACATAGAAAGAAAGCAGGAGAGAGAGAGAGAGATAGAGATAGGGGGGGGGAGCAGACAGACAGATAGACACTCAGAAAAAGGAAGGAAGAACACGGGGAGGGTGACGATAATACAACGACTAGAGAACGGAAGACCTGGTCTATTCCAAGATACACATGACGTGATCTGATAAGGCAATACGCCTGTGGTGAAACAAGCCACAGGAAATGAGCACCTTCTCACGAGTCATGATAGACTGTGAAAGATTTAATTTAACACTGTATCGATTGTTAGCAGTATTTTACCTCCAAACAGTGAGCGGATGCGAGTCGAAGAACCAGGTGTTGGTGGTGGTGAGGAAACCGACGACAACCAGCTCCCAGGGGTGAAGATACTGAGTGACCCACACAAACGGGCTATTGTACCTGTGATGCACCGCATGGATGTGGCGGTACAAGAACCGAATCTGAGCAGAAAGATCATTATGGAGGGGTTAAAAAACAGAGACAGAGCTTAACTGTAGTGAATACATTTTCAACAAAAGGAAGCTAAGTTGTTCTATCAAAGCAAAAGAGTGCTTCTTATAAAAATGAAAAAATATTGTAATTATATTTCTTTATTATGTTACTAATATGCTGAACGTTGTTTTTAAATGGTTAAAAATGACATATATCTATTATAAATGAAGGAAAAGTATACGTTTTAGAGAAAAGAAAAGAAGATCTCGAGTCTCAAGAGAGGGAAATATTTTTTCTATGATAAAAATGAAAATAGGGCTTGTGCTAGAGAAAGGAAAAAAATATTTTTGAAATAAGAAAAAGAAAGACATGTCACCTTTTGTGTAGGTTTTCTGAACCTTTGTCATAAAAACAAAGAAACACGACGCGACTCTAACACGTAACAAAAAAGACACATTCACATATCTGCACACCATTGCTGGTCACCGGAAGCCTCGAAACACTTCTTTGTCATTCCTTTGGTACATTTCTATCTTGGCTTTTCAAAGTAACGCACAGCATTGGTTTTTTATCATCTACAACAATGAAATATGACCGCCTACGGCCCAGGAACTCGGTTCAATGATGACCAAGGGATCTTCTATTCGAAAACATATCGCCTAATAAAAGGACACATTCTACTTACTCCAGCGCAATGTGGAGGCAAAATGATTGGAAACCGTATTTCCTGTCCATATTTCAAAGTTTTTTTCTATTAATAACTCAGAGAGCAAACTACACATTACGTCCCTATAAAAATTATAGGATAGTATTTGCCAACAGTTTTTTTTCGACGGTAACGACGACACCTTGAATCCGTGTGCCCTTCGTAGTACAAACAATTTTGGTAGCTGGGGGAGGGGGGGGGGTCAATGATTCATGAAGTCAGGTGTTCTAGAACTTTTTACCCCCAAGTTCATTCACCCCAACGTAAAACCTGGTCTACAATGACTGACCAATTAAGTCGATTTAGCTTTCCAAAGAAAGTCAAGGGTTTATGTTTTAACGGTTCTTATCATTATAACAAAGGACACATATCAAAAATCAAAGTAACAGCTTTTTGATCCGACTATTTACATTATTAAACTTTGTAATACTGTGCTATGATAGAGAGCAATCCCTGTTTGTGAGAATTTGGAAGAAAGACAAGAAACAAAAGGATCATTTCATAAGCGGACAATAGCTGTGGGCTCGAGGCTTGGCTGACGCATCGGCACGGAGATTTGAACATAATTTAGCTGAACAGGAGAAAATAATATGCTACTCTGACACTGCAGACGCCATGATGCGACTGTGCTAGCGCATTAGTGGGTAATTTTTCCCACTTTCAGCAAGACTTCGACAATTTGGATCTCTTTTCCGTTGTAGGTATAGGAGGCCCTTCAACTTTAAGATGTGTAAAAATATTGAAACTGCACACAACTTTCCAGTAAATTTGCACGAAACTGCCTTCTTCATTTATTCTTCTAGCCATACAAACCTGGACACACCACGATCAAAGGACACTTGATTCTATTTTTTTAAATTGAAATCTTTTACAATATTCCACGGATCCAGATTGCTTATCAAAATACTAGAAATCTCGAATAGTTGTCTAAAACATCAATAAGATATTGAATATTACATTAAACATTGTGTTGGAATCGATCAATATGAATTCCTTTAATACTATAATTCAACATCTCAGTGTGATGTTATGGACATTCCATGTAATAGATGTTTCTAGATTAAAACCAAAACCAAAATGAAAGTCGGCCATTGACCTCAAAATTTACACCTTCTGGCTGTTGGTTACTGCCGATGTGTACCTTGATGTAAAAGTAAAAAAATCAAACAACAGTGACAAGCTGCAAGTAACCTGACGGGCACTGGAGAGATGATAAAAATGTTGCAAACAACGCTGCCTCCTTTCCAAATACTACTCAGGTGGCTAAAGCTGGTCTTGACATTTTTTAAATTTTTTTGTTGTAAAATGTTTTACGGGGCTCGCAACTGCATAGGTCATATGAGCGCGCGGGACACATCTAATATTTTCAGTTAGTAGGAAATTTTGAATTTTGCCCCGGTGGCGGCCGAAGCCTACTCTTATCGATTTTAGACCACCAAGGGATCTTTAAAGTGCGCAACTTGTACACGGGCCCTCCGAGATTTTTCGCCCTTGTCCGAGAAGGCTAGGTGTAGACCTTTCCTACCAGAAGATCAGGGGTGTGGCAGAAAGACAGCAGTAAGGAGGAGCCAAGGAGTAGCAGTAGAAAGGCTGCAGAAAGAGTCAGGAGCCCAGAGGAGGGGGCAAAGGAGGTAAGGGGGTGGGGCAGAAAGTGGAATTGAAAGCAGACAACAGAACATTGCTAGAGAGCAGGAAAGGAGGTGAAAGGAGACAATTTTAGAGAAGAAAATGTTTCGGTCGCAACCCGGATTCGAACCAGGGACCTTTCAATGAGAGGCCAACACCTTAACCCCTAGGCCACGAGAGCCCCCTGGTCTTGACAGGGTCTAGAAATAAATACAGACTCCCAACAATGTTGGAAAAATAAGGTGAGTTGTGTTTTTTTTTCGTAGGGTAGTAACTGTGGGAATTGGCATCTAAAACAAGGCGATCATGAATGCAGTGTTTGGGAAATTGTCAGAGATGAAGTAATGAGACACCCCATGGCCCGGTATGATTTGTGAAATTATGTGTGCAGTATGTGCAGACGTCCACTTTTGTTACCTAAGGTTCCTCCATGGGGATGAATAAAAGGGATCTTCTATTTGCATTTGATTTGTTCACGTTTTCTGCCCTCAACACAGTAGAAATGTCACAGGAAAGGATAACATGAAGAACCAGGGTCCAGATAGTAATAGTAAGGCTCTTCATTAATGCACGAAAGAGGCGCGAGTTCGATACCCTCGTTGAAAATACATTCCAATCTATTGGATATTTATCTACCTTTTCGACTGAGATGAGTTCCACACAGCCTGTTTTGGCTATGAAAGATCGATCTAAAGTAACCAGACTCGTAAACTAACACAATGATATTTTGTACACCGTTAAATTAAGTCAGTTACCAACCTTGTGGTGTGTCAGGTGCCATACGTAGTACTGAAAATCAAAGACGAATAAAGCCGCTATCTGATGCCAAACAAACTCGAAGAGCGTGGGCGCTACACCAGGCAGAGGAGTGGGTAAAACCCAGACCATTTGACCAATCGCAGCCGGCATGATGAAGAGGATGTGGTTCCAGAAGGTCAGGTAGAGTGTGTCGTAGATCAAATCAGCTGTAACCTAGCAAAGTGAAAAGGGATTTTGTTGATGTTGTCTTTGTTGTGGTAGTTATACATATAGTCGGAGAGAAGGTTAAAGGGACGGCAGCTTTGACTTGACTTTGCTATTCTTTACTGTTTTTATGACTATTGTTGTTGTTCACTCTTTGAAGAAGTAGGAACATGTAAAATGACTGATCAGCAGAAGACACTGTTGCTGCACATTTCTAACCAACATACCCAAATTAGAAGCGGGAGTTTGAATATTTCAAAGATTGCAATTTTAGTGCATACCTTTTTAAGTTTCAGATATAGAAAACCTCAAATCAGTCCAACTTCAAGCCTGAAAAAAATATGCGTCTTCAATGAGTTTAGGATAGTATAGCAATAGGTGTGTTGAAATAACCTACGTGAACTGTTTAGCTGATTTTCTATGTGACTTTTTTGTGATGGCAGTGCAGCTGTTGATGAGGACAAGGATCTGAGAACAAAATCAGACAGGATCGTTCTTTGTAAACTCCCAAAAGCAAACAAACAAACAAACTAACAGACAAAGAAAAAATACAAAACCAAACAAAGGCACATAATAACCACACAAGGTAAATTAAATTTCACCATCTACACACAAACCTTGTTAAACAATCTGATAACACCTTGATCTTGGAAAACTCCTCATCTTTTCAAAAATCATAGCATCCCCTTTCATTTCTTGTATTGAATATGAATTTTAAAAATTCTCCCTTATTACGTTTGTCTTGCTGTGCCTGATACTTGAGCCAAACCACCACGGCCCCAGAGTTAGGTTTTGTAACATCAGATTATTTGCATAAAGGAGGTCTTCTTGTATACAAGTTGCTCAAAATCTCAACAGCTATTGCGAAAATAGACAGAACTATCGACCCGACATAGTTTCAAGGTATTGACTTCTTTAAACACAGCCAAAAGCAAACTTAACCTTTGAAAATCCGCATAGATGTGAGAGAGAAAGAGAGAGCGAGAGAGAGAGAGAGAGAGAGAGAGAGAGAGAGAGAGAGAGAGAGAGAGAGAGAGAGAGAGAGAGAGAGAGAGAGAGGGGGGGGGGGGGAGATTACTGCACTGTGATAATTCTTAACATTTACACACATGTGGATTTTTAAAGGTTAAGATTTCTTTTAGGATACACTGAGACAATGGCGGGTAGAATTATATAAACTTCATTTCAAAGATTTAAAATTTGCCACTTAAAGGACACACACACACACACACACACACACACATACACACACACACACACACACACACACACACACACACGCACGCACACACACACACACACACACACATTCCAATTTTGCTTGTTCATATCAACCCTTCCTCAAAACACTCCCCTCTTTTCTAGACAGCATTAGCTTGTTGACGTGGAGTGTTTTTTCGCCCTTAATTGGCTTATTGCTTTCAACTACGTTCCAGCAGCCTCAGTCTCCGTTGACCATTATTATTATGGCTTCTTAACTTTCGGCTTACCTCATCATTTCAATTTCCACACTTCAGTTTTCCTTGTCTTGCTCTTAACGTCATAGAATAAAATCCTGAGCAGAGTGGGGGTTTTTTCTTATTACTTTTTGCTCTCTTTTTTTCACCCCCCCTCCCCCCCCCCCCCCCCGCCCTCCCTTTGTTTTTTGTACTCTGCACTGCCCTTCACTTTATTTTTTTCCTGAGCCCGGGCTTATCCTCTTATACACCATCGACCACATTCACAGGCGTCTGTGGCTTTCTGGTACGGCACCTCACTGACGCACCCAGAAGACCCGAGTTCGATTCATGAATGGGGAGAACTTTTTTTACTTTTTTACCGAGCATTTCACTAATTTCAGTCTTTCTGTGGGGATTGTGTATCTCCATAGCAATAATGCACAGTCTTCGACATATCAATTTCAGAGTCTTGAATTCATTTTTTTTTAAAATATTTTTTTTACTTTTACCGAAAGCAGGTGATATTTTTTTCTCTCTTTTAACCTATTTTTATGTTTCACGCCCATTTGAAAATAACAGTTTATAAAAAGAAGGTGAATTTTCGAAAAAAATAAATGCATGTGTGAGTTATTTCTGTTTTACAAACCCTATTCCCATAGGTCCCACATTATTGCTAACTTAAGTTTAAAACTTGTTCTCGGGTAATTTGAGTCGCTGATGTCGCAAATGGTATATTTCCAAGATTTGCTACAATCACTGAATGAGACTGACTAAGGTCCGAATGAGTGGAGAGTTTTCGAGTTCGGGTTTAATTGCGGCTTAGCTCAGTCGCTGTGTGTCAGCTCCTGTGTTATCGGTGAACGTATGACGGATTTCAGTGGAGAAAAGTGGTTGTAAGTCGTTGTAAGAGACATTATTCATATACTCAAGTAAGTTTGGTATTTTTGTTTTAGTTTGTGTACTGTCTATTCTCCTGTTTGCATACATTTATCGTTTTAATTGTTTTTCTTCTCCTTAATTCGTACCTCAAAAACAGTGTCACTTGTATTTTCTTTTCCTTCTCACCCGGCTGTCGCGCTGTATCTTTTCACTCCCTGTCTCACTCTGGCTTGTTCCTTTCTGTGTTCTTGTATTATTGTTTCCCTGCATTAATCTTTCTTTTCGGGAATAACACATAACTGCTCAGTGAACATCATGGCTAAAACTAACATCGAATCTGTTCCAACCTGTTTCTTTTTTGCAGAGCACATTGACCTCTCTGTCACCGGTCACCAAGTGTTAGAGCTGGGGTCTGCTCCCCTAATCGAAGGCTTGCAATAGCGGACGGCTTGCGCTAGAGGCTTTCGAGCAGGCTTGTGCTTTGCTTTGCTTCCCACTAGCTACCGGAGAGAACTTCCGGTGTGTTGTGACTCGCGGACAGTCTTGCTGTACTGTGTCGTGACGTCACGAACTCTCGTGGCTGTGGACTCAGTACATATTACAGAAGATTCTAGTTATTTGCCTTGAGAGGCTTGAACCAAAGTGGACGATTGTTGTTCGGGTTGTAAAAAAATAAAAAGCTCTATTCAATGCACTAAACAATTAATAATGGATCAGCTATTCTTATGACGCAAAAGACCTCAGTTCGATTCCCGTATGGGGAGAAATTTTTACTGACAACCTCCGTCTTTCTGCTGGGGCGTTTTTCCCTCTCAGCCAATGTTGGCCCTGGCATTGTGTTGAAGTAGCCCGTCTCCTAAATGTTCTATATTATGTCACTGTGAGTGTAAAACATTTACAAAAAAGGTTACATACAAATGATACAAAAGCCAATCACAACGACCCCTGGAGTTTTCCATTTTAGGGTAATGTAAGTTTACTTATTACTACCAGAAACCTAGGTCTCTGTTACTATAATACCACGATTCCTCACACTTATCCACTAGCTAAGCTGATCAACATGGGAAGTTAAAAATAGCTTCGGCTCTCTACGTTTTGCACCAAATCAAGCACAGCCTCTCCCTTCCTCCACGGTTCAGAGTTCACACTGCGAGCGGTCTTGTGCTCGCTGCTGCAGCAAATCAGCCGAGTGGCCTGCCAGGTTGCGAGCTGGTCCTGGGAACCAAAGCAAATAATGGGAGCTGAGAGCATTGTCAGGCTGCTAGCAAGTCACTGGCACAAAGCAAAACAATAAGACTCAGGGATTTGCTGTGCTGGGAGCCAGATTTGAGACTTGACGGCCGTCTGTTGCTCGCAAGCCTTCGATTAATCGAGCAGACTCCAGCGCTAAACCGCGCAGTGACATTTTGAGCGGGGTCTCTCTCTCTCTCTCTCCCCCTCTCTCTCTTTTTCTGACGTAAGTGGCTTCACGGATTGCAAGCAGGGTGGGGAGGATGAGGGGGTCTCTGGCTTCGAGGATTGCTAGTTGATGTGGACTTGAAGCTTAGGCTAGGCTCAACTTATCATGCTGGTGATTTGATTTGATGAATTGACCTAGTGATTTGAGGTTTGTGACTTGAACTAGGGGCTTGCGAGCACGAGCGGATTAGCTACCGGGGTACAGCTCTACCAAGTGTGTAAGGTCTGTGAGCAGGTTGCAGGTGAGGGCAGTATTATCGGAGGACTGTGGAGGATATACCCTGCTACGGTTCAGGCAAGGAACCAGCTCATTATTAAGGGTATCATCATAAACACAATTTTTGTCGCTATCCCCAGCGTCATCCCGACAGTAACGAAAGGAACCAAAGACTCCCCCACGGTGAAAATCATGTATTGGCAACATTCCGTTGTCAGTGTCCAATGAAGAAATTGAACAATAATTTTAAAAACTACAGGGAGCTGCCATTCGTTCAAAATTTAACGAGGAGAGTTACAGGGACAAAGAAGGTATGTTGACCTTGTTCAAGTCTGGTAGACGATTTGTCCACATTGATGTCCCCCCTCAACCCCAAGATTTTCAGGTTGGACATTGGAGGCCTACGTTGTACCATTACGGCCAGAAATAAAAAGGTGGCCATGGGAGCAACACAGCCGGTGGAGGTCAGCCCGCACCCGACGCCAATGGTCAAGCGTCGATCCGGCCGGCCCACACACAGGCAGAGACACACACCCTGCGTGCCGTAACGAAACAAACTAACATGGACTCTTTTTTTCCCTCAGCCTGACCGCTCCTGCCCCTCAGTCCTCTCATCCCGGTGAGACCAGTAATGACACGATTTGGTGTTCACAAGTCTCCGAACGACTTTTAGACATCTGTCAATAACCTATCTTTGGCAAGAATTTGTCGACATATATGTCCCTAATTACCTACCTAATTTCACTAATTAGTAATGAACCTGAACTAGAAATACATCACCATCTTCATTATTATTTGCTGCTTCATTTTCTTTAGCTTTTCATTAATTTCCCTTCTACATTTTCCCCAAAGTTCTTAAATGAAGAAAGTTCCACATATGCCATTGCTGTGACTCTCTTGTTCTCTGACCGACATCTGGTCTCAAAACGTTAAAACTCGGCCGGCTAATAAATCTCAGACAAATTTTCCAAATCTTCTGGGTGTTTGTTTAACATGTCCGAGTGTAAACGACCGACTTTTTTCAATAATTGTGTTTAACTGAATTAAATTATGATCGACGTCTGCCATGTAATGGTTATTCTCCTCTCGTGTTTACAAGTAGAAGACAGCTCGATACTTACCATGTAGAGCATTTGTTGTTGTTGTCGTTTGCTTGTTTTGTTTTGGTTTGGGTTTGAGTTTTGTTTGGGGTTGGGTTGTTGTTTTTGTTTGTTGTTGTTGTTTTTTTTGGGGGGGGGATTGTTTGTTTGTTTGTTAATCGAGTATCTCTGTATGTCTGCTGGGATGCTCTATCCTTTTTCAGCGAGTTGTCCCTTACAGGCATGGTCCCAGCAGCCCATCCTCTAAGCTATCATCTCTGTGACAATGGAGGTGTGAAACAAGATTTACAAACACATTGTTGGTTGCTGGCAGGTGCTCTGGTGCAGTTTGCCCCTTCGTTCTTTTCAAACATTTATTTATCATTCGCCCTTACCTCTCTTCCTTCTCCTTTTTTTTTCTTTTGTATGTTACTCTTAAGTAGCACTTCTAATTTTCGACATGTATATTACGATGTAATATGACGTATTTATATTGCAAGTGCAGTAAAATTACATGTATCTCAAAAACTACAAAAAAACCACCACAAATTCTAAGGTTAAAAAGTGCAATACCTTTTTCTCTGGCTGTATCTTGTACTTGAGATACCAGGCCTGGTTCCTGCACAGAATGTCGACCATCATGAATGGGAGACAGAGAGTAAAGTAAAAGACCACGGAGAGGACCACTGGGAACAAGGGGGACTGGAGGAAGTCTTCGTGGCCCAACCGCAGGTCCCATATTGGCTGAAAATGGGGGGGG